>NC_142804.1:54962594-54989557 GCF_049724085.1 Artemia sp. Qi Xiang Cuo | reverse complement strand
ATAGAATGCGTTGTCGTAGAAACTTCAAAAAGGGCTCATTCAATTGGAAATTGAAATGGCTAGTGCCCTTTTTAATAGTCGAAAGTAATTGGAAGGCAACTAACACCCCTTCCATGCCCACCACTTCCCCAACGCATCCAATCAAAATTTAGAGATAGCCATGTTGTTCCACGCAGTTAAAGTTCAGGAAATTATACCTTTGAGCAGGACACTCCCCCCACAGTCTTATAGGGCAAGGATTATAAGTTATGCCTTGGGGGCATGTAAGTTTTTATTAAAATCTTTGTCGTAAAAACTTCAAAAAGGGCTCATTCGATTTGAAAATCAAAAGTATAGTGCCCTTTTTAATAGTCGAGAGTGATTGGAGGGCAACTAGCCCCCCCCCCCGAGCCCATTATTCTCCCAAACACATCCAATAAAAATTTTGAGATAGCGATTTTGTTAAGGGTAATTGATTTCCAGATAAAAAATATGTTTTTAAGGAGGACACTCCCCTACAACCCTCGGGGCAAGGTTTTTAAGTTATGCCCTGGGAGCATATAAGGTTTTTATAGGACGCGTTGTCGTAGAAACTTCAAAAAAGGCTCATTCGATGGGAAATTCAAAGGGCTAGTGCCCTTTTTAATACTCGAAAGTGATCGGAGGGCAACTAGCCCCCCCCCCTATGCCCACTTTTTCCCCAAACACATCCAATCAAAATTTTGAGATAACCATTTTGTTCAGCGTAGTTGATTTCCAGACATAAAATATGTTTTTGAGGACGACACTCCTCTACAACCCTCGGGGCAAGGGTTTTAAGTTGTGCCCTGGGGGCATATAAGGTTTTTATAGATGGCGTTGTCGTAGAAACTTCAAAAAGGGCTCATTCTATTGGAAATTGGAGTAGCTAGTGCCCTTTATAATAGTCGAAAGTGATTGGAGGGCAACTAGCCCCCCCCTCACGCCCATCATTCCCCAAAACACATCCAATCAAAATTTTGAGATAGCCATTTTGTTCAGCATAGTTGATTTCCAAATAGAAAATATTTTTTTGAGGAGGACACTCCCCCACAACCCTCGGGCAAGGATTTTAAGTTATGCCCTGGGGGCATATAAGGTTTTTAAAGAAGGGGTTGTCGTAGAAACTTCAAAAACGGCTCATTCGATTGGAAATTCAAAGGGGTAGTGCGTTTTTTAATAGTCGAACGTGATTGGAGGGCAACTAGCCCCCCCCCCACGCCCATCCACCAAACACATCCAATCAAAATTTTGAGATATCTATTGTGCTCAGCGAAGTTGATTCCCAGATAGAAAATATGTTTTGAGGACAACAGTCTCCTACAACCCTCGGGGCAAGGGTTTTAAGTTGTGCCCAGGGGGCATATAAGGTTTTTATACAAGGCGTCGTCGTAGAAACTTCAAAAAGGGCTTATTCTATTGAAAATTGGAGTATATAGTGCCCTTTTCAATAGTCGAAAGTGATTGGAGGGCAACTAGCCCCCCTCCCCCCCCCCTCACACCCATCATTCCCCCAAACACATCCAATCAAAATTTTGAGATAGCGATTTTTTTCAGCGTAGTTGATTTCCAAATGGAAAATATCTTTTTGAGGACGACATTCCCAACAACCCTCGGGTAAGGGTTTTAAGTTATGCCTTGGGGGCATATAAGGTTTTTATAGAAGAGGTTGTCGTAGAAACTTCAAAAATGGCTCATTCGATTGGAAATTCAAAGGGCTAGTGCGTGTTTTGATAGTCCAAAGTGATTGGAGGGCAACTAGCCCCCCCCCCATGCCCATCGTTCCCCCAAACACATCCAATCAAAATTTTGAGATATCTATTGTGCTCAGCGTAGTTGATTTCCAGATAAAAAATATGTTTTTGAGGACGAAACTCCCCTACAACCCTTGGGGCAAGGGTTTTAAGTTGTGCCCAGGGGGCATATAAGGTTTTTATAGAAGACGTCGTCGTAGAAACTTCATAAAGGGCTCATTCTATTGGAAATTGGAGTAGCTAGTACCCTTTTTAATAGTCGAAAGTGATTGGAGGGCAACTAGCCCCCCTCCCCCCCCCCCTCACGCCCATCATTCCCCCAAACACATCCAATAAAAATTTTGAGATAACAATTTTGTTCAGCGTAGTTGATTTCCAAATAGAAAATATCTTTTTGAGGAGGACACTCCCCCACAACCCTCGGGCAAGGATTTTAACTTATGGCCTGGGGGCATATAAGGTTTTTATAGAAGATGTTGTCGTAGAAACTTCAAAAATGGCTCATTCGATTGGAAATTCAAAGGGCTAGTGCTATTTTTAATAGTCGAAAGTGATTGGAGGACAACTAGCCCCCCCCCATGTCCATCCGTCCCCCAAACACCACCAAACCAAATGTTTATATAGCTATTTTTTTCAGCGTAGTTGATTTCCCGATAGAAAATATATTTTTGAGGAGGACACTCCCCCACAACCCTCGGGGCAAGAGTTGTAAGTTATGCCCTGGGGGCTTTGTCGTATAAACTTCAAAAAAAGGCTCATTTGATTAGAAATTCAAAGGGCTAGTGCCCTTTTTAATAGTCGAAAGTGATTGGAGGGCAACTATCCCCCCAAGCCCAACCTTTACCCCAAACGCATCCAATAAAAATTATGAGATATCCATTTTGTTCAGCGTAGTTGATTTCCAGATAGAAAATAGGTTATTGAGGAGGAGACTCCCCTACAACCCTTGGGGCAAGGGTTTCAGGTTATGCCCTGGGGGCATATAAGGTTTTTATAGAAGACGTTGTCGTAGAAACTTCAAAAAAGGCTCTTTCGATTGGAAATTCAAATAGCTAGTGCCCTTTTTAATAGTCAAAAGTGACTGGAGGGCAACTAGCCCCCTCCCTCCCCACGCTCATCATTCCCCCAAACACATCCAATCAAAATTTTGAGATAGTCATTTTGTTCAGCGTAGTTGATTTCAGATAGAAAATATGTTTTTGAGGAGGACATTCCCTACAACCCTCGGGGCAAGGGTTGTAAGTTATGCCCTGGGGGCATATAAGGTTTTTATAGAAGGCGTTGTCGTAGAAACTTCGAAAAGGGCTCATTCGATTGGAAATTGGAGTAGCTAGTGCCCTTTTTAATAGTCGAAAAAGATTGGAGGGCAACTAGCCCCCCCCCACGCCCATCATTCCCCAAACACATCCAATCAAACTTTTGAGATAGCCATTTTGTTCAACGTCGTTGATTTTCAGATAGAAAATATGTTTTTGAGGAGGAGACTCCCCTACAACCCTTTGGGCAAGGGTTTTAAGTTGTGCACTGGGGGCATATAAGGTTTTTATAGAAGACGTTGTCGTAGAAACTTCAAAAAAGGCTCATTCGATTTGAAATTCAAAGGGCTAGTGCCCTTTTTAATACTCGAAAGTGATCGGTGGGCAACTAGCCCCCCCCCCCCCATGCCCACTTTTTCCCCAAACACATCCAATCAAAATTTTGAGATAACCATTTTGTTCAGCGTAGTTGATTTCCAGACATAAAATATGTTTTTGAGGACGACACTCCTCTACAACCCTCGGGGCAAGGGTTTTAAGTTGTGCCCTGGGGGCATATAAGGTTTTTATAGATGGCGTTATCGTAGAAACTTCAAAAAGGGCTCATTCTATTGGAAATTGGAGTAGCTAGTGCCCTTTATAATAGTCGAAAGTGATTGGAGGGCCACTAGGCCCCCCCCCCTCACGCCCATCAGTCCCCAAAACACATCCAATCAAAATTTTGAGATAGCAATTTTGTTCAGCATAGTTGATTTCCAAATAGAAAATATTTTTTTGAGGAGGACACTCCCCCACAACCCTCGGGCAAGGATTTTAAGTTATGCCCTGGGGGCATATAAGGTTTTTATAGAAGGGGTTGTCGTAGAAACTTCAAAAACGGCTCATTCGATTGAAAATTCAAAGGGGTAGTGCGTTTTTTAATAGTCGAACGTGATTGGAGGGCAACTAGCCCCCCCCCCCCATACCCATCCACCAAACACATCCAATCAAAATTTTGAGATATCTATTGTGCTCAGCGAAGTTGATTCCCAGATAGAAAATATGTTTTGAGGACAATAGTCTCCTACAACCCTCGGGGCAAGGGTTTTAAGTTGTGCCCAGGGGGCATATAAGGTTTTTATACAAGGCGTCGTCGTAGAAACTTCAAAAAGGGCTTATTCTATTGAAAATTGGAGTATATAGTGCCCTTTTCAATAGTCGAAAGTGATTGGAGGGCAACTAGCCCCCTCCCCCCCCCCTCACACCCATCATTCCCCCAAACACATCCAATCAAAATTTTGAGATAGCGATTTTTTTCAGCGTAGTTGATTTCCAAATGGAAAATATCTTTTTGAGGACGACATTCCCAACAACCCTCGGGTAAGGGTTTTAAGTTATGCCCTGGGGGCATATAAGGTTTTTATAGAAGAGGTTGTCGTAGAAACTTCAAAAATGGCTCATTCGATTGGAAATTCAAAGGGCTAGTGCGTGTTTTGATAGTCCAAAGTGATTGGAGGGCAACTAGCCCCCCCCCATGCCCATCATTCCCCCAAACACATCCAATCAAAATTTTGAGATATCTATTGTGCTCAGCGTAGTTGATTTCCAGATAAAAAATATGTTTTTGAGGACGACACTCCCCTACAACCCTTGGGGCAAGGGTCTTAAGTTGTGCCCAGGGGGCATATAAGGTTTTTATAGAAGACGTCGTCGTAGAAACTTCATAAAGGGCTCATTCTATTGGAAATTGGAGTAGCTAGTACCCTTTTTAATAGTCGAAAGTGATTGGAGGGCAACTAGCCCACCCCCCCCCCCCCCTCACGCCCATCATTCCCCCAAACACATCCAATAAAAATTTTGAGATAACAATTTTGTTCAGCGTAGTTGATTTCCAAATAGAAAATATCTTTTTGAGGAGGACACTCCCCCACAACCCTCGGGCAAGGATTTTAACTTATGGCCTGGGGGCATATAACGTTTTTATAGAAGGTGTTGTCGTAGAAACTTCAAAAATGGCTCATTCGATTGGAAATTCAAAGGGCTAGTGCGTTTTTTAATAGTCGAAAGTGATTGGACGGCAACTAGCCCCCCCCCCCCGCCCCTCATTCCCCCCAACCCAACCAATCAAAATTTTGAGATATCTATTTTGTTCAGCGTAGTTGATTTCCAGATAGAAAATATCTTTTTGAGGAGGACACTCCCCCACAACCCTCGGGGCAAGAGTTGTAAGTTATGCCCTGGGGGCTTTGTCGTATAAACTTCAAAAAAGGCTCATTTGATTAGAAATTCAAAGGGCTAGTGCCCTTTTTAATAGTCGAAAGTGATTGGAGGGCAACTATCCCCCCCAAGCCCAACCTTTACCCCAAACGCATCCAATAAAAATTATGAGATATCCATTTTGTTCAGCGGAGTTGATTTCCAGATAGAAAATATGTTATTGAGGAGGAGACTCCCCTACAACCCTTGGGGCAAGGGTTTCAGGTTATGCCCTGGGGGCATATAAGGTTTTTATAGAAGACGTTGTCGTAGAAACTTCAAAAAAGGCTCTTTCGATTGGAAATTCAAATAGCTAGTGCCCTTTTTAATAGTCGATAGTGATTGGAGGGCAACTAGCCCCCTCCCTCCCCACGCCCATCATTCCCCCAAACGCATCCAATCAAAATTTTGAAATAGCCATTTTGTTCAGCGTAGTGGATTTCCAGATAGAAAATATATTTTTGAGGAGGACACTTCCCTACAACCCTCGGGGCAAGGGTTGTAAGTTGTGCCCTGGGGGCATATAAAGTTTTTATAGAAAGCGTTGTCGTAGAAACTTCGAGAAGGGCTCATTTGATTAGAAATTGGAGTAGCTAGTGCCCTTTTTAATAGTCGAAAGCGATTGGAGGGCAACTAGCCCCCCCCACCCATGCCCATCATTCCCCAAACACATCCAATCAAACTTTTGAGATAGCCATTTTGTTCAACGTCGTTGATTTTCAGATAGAAAATATGTTTTTGAGGAGGAGACTCCCCTACAACCCTTTGGGCAAGGGTTTTAAGTTGTGCACTGGGGGCATATAAGGTTTTTATAGAAGACGTTGTCGTAGAAACTTCAAAAAGGCTCATTCGATTTGAAATTCAAATGTTTAGTGCCCTTTTTAAGAGTCGAAAGTGATTGGAGGGCAACTAGCCCCATCCCCAAGCCCATCATTCCCCCGAACATTTCCAATCAAAATTTTGAGATATCCATTTTGTTCAGCGTAGTTAATTTCCAGATAGAAAACATGTTTTTGAGAAGGACACTCCCTCAAAACCCTCGGGGCAAGGGTTGTAAGTTATGCCTTTGGGGCATATAAGGGCTTTTATAAAATGCATTGTCTTAGAAACTTCAAAAAAGGCTCATTCGTTTGGAAATTCAAAGGGCTTGCGCTCTTTTTAATAGTCGAAAGTGATTGGAGGGCAACTAACCCCCTCTCACGCCCACCTTGTCCCCAAACACATCCAATCAAAATTTTGAGATAGCTACATTATTCAACGTATTTCTAAGTTCTGTAAATTAGGTCTTTGAGGATGACAACCCCCTGATAGCCCTCGGGACAAGGGTTTTAAGTTATGCCCTGGGGGCATATCAAGTTTTTATAGATCGTGTTGTCGTAGAAACTTCAACATTGGATGTGTTTGGGGAAAAGGTGGGCGTGGGGGGGGGGGGGCTAATTGCCCTCCAATCACTTTCGACTATTAAAAATGACACTATCCCTTTGAATTTTCAATCGAATGAGCCTTATTTGAATTTTGTACGACAACGCATTCTATAAAAACCTTATATGTCCCCAGGGCATAACTAACAACCCTTGCCCCGAAGGCTGTGGGGGAGTTTCCTCCTCAAAAACACATTGTCTATCTGGAAATCAACTATGCTCAACAAAATGGCTATCTCAAAATTTTTCTTGGATGTGTTTGGAAGAATGATGGGCGGGGGGGGGCGAGTTGCCCTCCAATCACTTTCGACAATTAAAAAGGGCACTAGCCCTTGAAATTCCAATTGAATGAGCCTTTTTTGCAGTTTCTAAGACAACACCTTCTATAAAAACCTTATATGCCCCCAGGGCACTACTTAAAACCCTTGCCCTGAGGGTTGTAGAGGACTGTCCTCCTCAAAAATATATTTTCTATCTGGAAGTCAACTAAGCTGAACAAAATGGCTATATCAAAATTTTTATTGGATGTGTTTGGGGGAACAATGGACGTGGGGGGGGGATAGTTGCCCTCCAATCACTTTTGACTATTAAAAAGGGCACTAGACCTTTGAATTTCAAATCGAATGAGCCCTTTTCAAGTTTCCACGACAAAGATTCCAATAAAAACTTATACGCCCCCAGGGTATAACTTATAACCCTTGCCCTGAGGACTGTGGGGGAGTGTCCTGCTCAAAAGTATAATTTTCTGAACTTTAACTGCGTGGAACAAAATGGCTATCTCAAAATTTTGATTGGATGTGTTTGGGCAATGGTGGGCTTGGAAGGGATGTGAGTTGCCTTCCAATTACTTTCGACTATTAAAAAGGGCACTAGCCATTTCAATTTCCAATCTAATGAGCCCTTTTTTGAAGTTTCTACGACAATGCGTTCTATAAAAACTTGATATGCCCCTAGGGGATAATTTAAAACCTTTGTCCTGAGGGCTGTAAGTAGAGAGGGAGGTGCTACTCCGAACCCTCACCCCTGCTGCCACCTACAACTTTTTTGCACCCCAAATATGGGCATAGAGTCCCTAGGGGAAATGGATTTCTGAAAATTGATTGCGTAATCAAAGTGTGTCAATGACCTAAATTTCCAAAGGTGTTGATTTTGTTGTTGTTGTAAGTGCAAGCTCTCAGCGAATGTCAAGCCGTCCAGGAATTTGGAACACCTGTGCTGTCGACCTTAATTCACCTTTCGTGAATCAATAATTCCCCTTAGAAACAAGAAATTAATTCCCCTTTCTTGAAGTATCAATCAACCAATGACATCTTCTGTCAGACTTTAAAAATTTCCACCTAGAAACGATTTTCCAGGAATAGATCCAAATCATTAATGTCTTTACCTCAGAAACAACTCTCCTGGCCGAACTCCAAAAGATATTAATAACCAAACGCCATGGAAACAATTCTCAAAGAAACATCTTAGCGATGAATTGTTTTAGCGCAGGAATCAGGTTTCTTAGTAATTTGAAATGTGTCAGCGCAGAGATGCCAAACAAAAGGAACACGCTGAAATTACGTTTAGGGATTATTTGGGCGAAGCCGTTTTAGCTATTTTATGGAATTATTTCGGCGAAACAGTTAGAGACATTTTAAAAGATGATTTAAAAGATAATTTTAGAAGAGAATTTAAGGGTGAAACTCTGTGGTCGTTATAATACACGAGTTGTATTTTAACAGTGTCGTGAGGTCCCCTACCCCAACCCCAAAGGGTTCCGATCCCCCTACCCCAACCCCAAAGGGTTCCAATCCCCCTACCCCAACCCCGAAGGAAGCCCCCGGTACTCAAAGGTCCCCCAAGCTCCCAAAGGGCCCCCGGATCCCCAACGGCCCTCCCCCGGTCCTCAAAGGCCCACCGGGCTCCCAAAGGACCCCCCGGCACCCAAAGGGCCCCCCGGACCCCCAAAGGCCCGCACCCCGTGCCCAAAGGACCACCGGGCTCCCAAAGGACCAATCGGCCCTCAAGTGCCCTCACCCGGTCCCCAAAGGTCCACCGGACCCCAAAGGCTCTCCCCCGGTCCTCCAAGGTCCCCCAGGCTCCCCATCGGCCTCCGGACCGCCCAAGGTCCTCACCCAGTCCCCAAAGGTCCCTCCGGACTCCCAAAGGGCCCCCGGACCCCCAAAGGCCCTCACCCGGTCCCCAAAGGTCCACCGGGCTCCCAAAGGACCAATCGGCCCTCATATGCCCCCCAGACCCCCAAAGGCCCTCCCCAGACCCCCAAAAGGCCCTCCCCGGGCCCCCAAAGGCCCTCCCCCAGCCCCCAAAGGTCCTCCAGGCTCCCAAAGGACCACCCAGCCCTAAAGGGCCCCCCCAGACCCCCAAAGGACCCCCAGCACCCCAAAGGCCCCTGAGCCCCCATTTTTTAATACTTTTTATCGCTTTATTATATCTTTTCAGAACAAGTTATTTTCTTAATGTCCATCCTAAACCCATTTTACAAGTTGAAGTACCCATCCTTTTCACCCACAACTTTACTATACTGATTTTTGAATGCTCCAACATCAAGCAATACTTTTCAAAGCCATTTCAGAACAAGTTCTTTTCTTAATGTCCTTCCTAAACCCATTTTACAAATCGAAGTACCCATCCTTTACACCTACTACTTTACTTTACAGCTTTTTGAATGCTCCAACATCAAGCAATACTTTTCAAAGCCATTTCAGAACAAGTTCTTTTCTTAATATCCCTCCTAAACCATTTTACAAGTTGAAGTACCCATCCTTTTCACCCACATTTTTACTTTACAACTTTTTGGATACCTCAACACCAAGAAATACTTTTCAAAAGCATTTGAGAGCAATTTCTTTTCTTAATATCCCTTCTAAACCCATTTTACAAGTTGAAGTACTTATCCTTTTCACCCACATTTTTACTTTACATCTTTTTGGATACCTCAACACCAAGAAATACTTTCCAAAAGCATTTCAGAGCAAGTTCCTTTCTTAATGTCCCTTCTAAACCCATTTTCCAAGTTGAAGTACTTATCTTTTTCACCCAAAACTATACTTTACAGCTTTTTTGAATGCTTCAACACCAAGAAATACTTTCCAAAGACCATTTCAGAAAACGTTTTTTTCTTAGTGTCACTTCGAAGCACATTGTCAATCTTTAATTACTTATAATTTTCAACAACAACTATACTATACATCTTTATTAATAACTCAAAACCAAGAAATAATATTCGAAGACCAATTCAGAACAAGTTACTTTCTTAATGTCCCCCCTAAACCCATTTTCCAACTTGAAGTACTTATCTTTTTCACCCACAACTATACTTTACAGCTTTTTGAATGCTAAACACCAAGAAATAAATTTCAAAGACCATTTCAGAGCAAGTTACTTTCTTAATTTCCCTCCTAAACCCATTTTTAAACTTGAAGTACTTATCTTGTTCACTCTCAATAATACTTTACAGCTTTTTGGATACCTCAAAACCAAGAAATACCTTTCAAACACCATTTCGGAGCAAGTTACTTTCTTAATCTGACTCCTAAACCCATTGTGCAAATTGAAGTACTTATCTTTTTCATCCACAACTATACTTTACAGCTTTTTGGATACCTCAACACCAAGAAATACTTTTCAAAGACCATTTCAGAGCAAGTTCCTTTCTTAATGACCCTCATAAACCCATTTTACAAGTTGAAGTACTTATCTTTTTCACCCACAACTATACAGCTTTTTAGATATCTCAACACCAAGCAATACTTTCAAAAGGCAGTTCAGAGCAGCTTCTATTCATAATGTCCCTCCTAAACCCATTTTACATGTTGAAGTACTTATCTTTTTCACCCAAAACTATATTTTACAGCTTTTAGTATACCTCTATACCAAGAAATACTTTTCAAAGACCATTTCAGAGCAAGTTATTTTCTTAATGTCCCTCCTAAACCCATTTTACAAGTTGAAGTACTTATCTTTTTCACCCAAAACTATACTTTACAGCTTTTAGGATACCTCAACATCAAGAAATACTTTTCAAAGGCATTTCAGAGCAAGTTCCTTTCTTAATGTCCCTCCTAAACCCATTTTACATGTTGAAGTACTTATCTTTTTCACCCACAACTTTACTTTACAGCTTTTAGGATACCTCAACACCAAGAAATACTTTCAAAAGACATTTCAGAGCAAGTTCCTTTCTTAATGTCCCTTCTAAACCCATTTTCCAACTTGAAGTACTTATCCTTTTCACCCACAACTATACTTTACAGCTTTTTGGATACATCAACACCAAGCAATACTTTCAAAGGCATTTCAGAGCAAGTTCCTTTCTTAATGTCCCTCCTAAACCCATTTTCCAACTTGAAGTACTTATGCTCCAACACTAAGAAATACTTTTCAAAGACCATTTCAGAGCAAGTTACTTTCTTAAGCTCCCTCCTAAACCTTTTTTACAAATTGAAGTACTTATCTTTTTCACCCACAACTATACTTTACAGCTTTTTGGATACATCATAATCAAGAAATACTTTTCAAAGACTGTTTCAGAGCAACTTCCTTTCTCAAAGCCACCCCTAAACCCATTTTACAACTTGAAGTACTTATCTTTTTCACCCACAACTATACTTTACAGCTTTTTGAATGCCCAACACCAAGAAATACTTTTCAAAGACCATTTCAGATCAAGTTTCTTTATTAATATCACTACTCAACCCATTTTTAAACTTGAATTACTAATCAATTTCAACCACAGCAATTCTTTACAGCTTTTTGGATACCTCAACACCAAGAAATACCTTTCGAATACCATTTCATAAAAAGTTACTTTCTTAATGTCCCTCCTAAACCCATTTTACAAGTTGAAGTACTTATCTTTTTCACCCAAAACTATACTTTACAGCTTTTAGGATACCTCAACAAAAAGAAATACTCTTCAAAGACCATTTCAGAGCAAGTTCTTTTCTTAATGTCCCTCCTAAACCCATTTTACAACTTGAAGTACTTATCTTTTTCATCCAAAACTATACAGCTTTTGGATATCTCAACACCAAGCAATACTTTCAAAAGGCATTTCAGAGCAAGTTCTTTTCATAATGTCCCTCCTAAACCCATTTTACAAGTTGAAGTACTTATCTTTTTCATCCAAAACTATTCAGCTTTTAGGATACCTCAACACCAAGCAATACTTTTCAAAGACCATTTCAGAGCAGCTTCTATTCATAATGTCCCTCCTAAACCCATTTTACAAGTTGAAGTACTTATTTTTTTCACCCAAAACTATACTTTACAGATTTTAGGATACCTCAACACCCAAGAAATACTTTTCAAAGACCATTTCAGAGCAAGTTCCTTTCTTAATGTCCCTCCTAAACCCATTTTACATGTTAAAGTACTTATCTTTTTCACCCACAACTTTACTTTACAGCTTTTTGTATACCTCAACACCAAGAAATACTTTCAAAAGACATTTCAGAGCAAGTTCCTTTCTTAATGTCCCTTCTAAACCCATTTTCCAACTTGAAGTACTTATCCTTTTCACCCAAAACTATACTTTACAGCTTTTTGGATACATCAACACCAAGCAATACTTTCAAAGGCATTTCAGAGCAAGTTCCTTTCTTAATGTCCCTCCTAAATCCATTTTCCAACTTGAAGTACTTATCTTTTTCACCCACAACTATACTTTACAGCTTTTTGAATGCTCAACACCAAGAAATACTTTTCAAAAATCATGACATAGTACGTTAATTTGATACTGTCACTCCTATAGCAATTTTCCATATTTTAGTACTTAACTTTTTCACCCACAACATAACTTTCCAGCTTTTTGGACGCTTCAACACCAAGAAATACTTTTCTTAAACCAGTTCAGAGCAAGTTACTTTTAATGTCCCTCCTAAACCCAATTTCCAACTTGAAGTACTTATCTTTTTCATCCACAACTAAACTTTACAGCTTTTTGGATACCTCAACACCAAGAAATACTTTTCAAAAGACATTTCAGAGCAAGTTCCGTTCTTAATGTCCCTCCTAAACCCATTTTACAAGTTGAAGCATTCATCCTCTTCACCCCACAACTTTACTTTACAGCTTTTAGGATACCTCAACATCAAGAAATACTGTTCAAAGACCGTTTCAGAGCAAGTTACTTTCTTAGTGTCCCTCCTAAACCCATTTTACAAGTTGAAGTACTTATCTTTTTTACCCAAAACTATACTTTACAGCTTTTAGGATACCTCAACACCAAGAAATACTTTTAAAAGACCAATTCAGAGCAAGTTACTTTTCTTAATGTCCCTCCTAAACCCATTTTACAAGTTGAAATACTTATCTTTTTCATCCAAAACTATACAGCTTTTTGGATATCTCAACACCAAGCAATACTTTCAAAAGGCATTTCAGAGCAGCTTCTATTCATAATGTCCCTCCTAAACCCATTTTACAAGTTGAAGTACTTATCTTTTCACCCAAAACTTTACTATACTCCTTCTTGAATGCTCCAACCCCAAGCAATACTTTTCAAATGGTATTTCAGAACAAGTTCTTTTCTTATTTTACTTCCTTAGCCTATTTTCCAACTTGAAGTTCCAATCCTTTTCACTCACAACTTTACATTCAAGCTTTTTGGATACCTCAGCGCCAAGAAATACCTTTCAAAAGGCATTTCAGAACAAGTTACCTCCTTAATATGCCTCCTAACCCCATTTTACAAATTGAAGTACCAATACTTTTCACCCACAACTTTACATTACAGCTTTTTGAATACATCAACACCAAGCAATACTTTCAAAAGGCATTTCAGAGCAACTTCTTTTCATCATGTCCCTTTTAAACCCATTTTACAAGTTGAAGTACCCATCCTTTTCACCCACAACTTTACTTTACAGATTTTTAGACACCTCAACACCAAGCAATACTTTCAAAGGCATTTCAGAGCAATTTCCTTTCTTAATGTCCCTCCTAAACCCATTTTTCAACTTGAAGCATCCATCCTTTTCACCCACAACTTTACTTTACAGCTTTTTGGATACCTTAACACCAAGCAATACTTTCAAAAGGTATTTCAGAGCAAGTTCTTTTCTTAATGTCCTTCCTAAACCCATTTTACAAATTGAAGTACCCATCCTCTTCACCCACAACTTTACTATACTGATTTTTGAATGCTCCAACACCAAGCAATACTTTTCAAAGCCATTTCGGAGCAAGTTCCTTTCTTAATGTCCCTTCTAAACCCATTTTCTAAGTTGAAGTACTTATCTTTTTCACCCAAAACTATACTTTACAGCTTTTTTGAATGCTCCAACACCAAGAAATACTCTTCAAAGACCATTTCAGAGTAAGTTACTTTCTTAATGTCCCTCCTAAACCCATTTTACAAGTTGAAGTATTTATCTTTTTCATCCAAAACTATACTTTACAGCTTTTAGGATACCTCAACACCAAGAAATACTTTTCAAAGACCATTTCAGAGCAAGTTACTTTCTTAATGTCCCTTCTAAACCCATTTTCCAAGTTGAAGTACTTATCTTTTTCACCCAAAACTATACTTTACAGCTTTTTTGAATGCTCCAACACCAAGAAATACTTTTCAAAGACCATTTCAGAGCAAGTTACTTTCTTAATGCCCCTCCTAAACCCATTTTCCAACTTTAAGTACTTATCTTTTCCACCAAAAAATATATTTTACAGCGTTTAGAGTGCCTCAACAACAATAAATACGTTTCAGAGACCATTTCAGAATAAGTTTCATTCTTAATTTCCCTCCTAAGCCAACTTTAGAACTATAAGTACTTATCTTTTTAAACCAAAACTATACTTTACAGCTTTTTGGATACTCAACACCAAGAAATACTTTTCAAATACCATGTCAAAGCAAGTTAATTTATTACTGTTATTCATAAGCACATTTTCTAACTTTAATTTAATATCTTTTTCATCCTCAAATATACTTTACATGTTTTTTTACAACTCATATCCAAGAAACACTTTTAATAAACCATTTAAGAGCAAATAACTTTCTAACGGTCACCCCTCCTCCCATTTTCAAACGTTATGCACTTAGGATTTTCTTCCACAAATAAACATTACAGAATTTTTGGTTACATCAAAACAAATAATTACTTTTCAAATACCAGTTCATAAAAAATTACTTTCTAAATGTCCCCCCTAAACTCATTTTCCAACTTGAAGTGCTTATCTTTTTCACCCACAACTATACTTTACAGCTTTTTGATACCTCAACCCCAAGAAATACTTTTCAAAAGACATTTCAGAGCAAGTTCCTTTCTTAATGTCCCTCCTAAACCCATTTTACAAGTTGAAGCATCCCTCTTTTTCACCCACAACTATACTTTACAGTTTTTAGGGTACCTGAATACCAAGAAATACTTTTCAAATACCATTTCAGAACAAGTTACTTTCTTAATGTCCCTCCTAAACCCATTTTACAAGTTGAAGTACTTATATTTTCCACCCACAACTATACTTTACAGCTTTTAGGATACCTCAAAACCAAGAAATAATTTTCAAAGACAATGTCAGAGCAAGTTCTTTTCTTAATGTCCCTCCTAAAGCCATTTTACAAGTTGAAGTACTTATCTTTTTCATCCAAAACTATACAGCTTTTTGGATATCTCAACACCAAGCAATACTTTCAAAAGGCATTTCAGAGCAGCTTCTATTCATAATGTCCCTCCTAAACCCATTTTACAAGTTGAAGTACTTATCTTTTCAGCCAAAACTATACTTTACAGCTTTTAGGATACCTCAACACCAAGAAATTCTTTCGAAAGACCATTTCAGAGTAAGTTACTTTCTTAATGTCCCTCCTAAAGCCATTTTACATGTTGAAGTACTTATCTTTTTCACCCAAAACTATACTTTACAGCTTTTAGGATACCTCAACACCAAGAAATACTTTTTAAAGACCATTTCAGAGCAAGTTACTTTCTTAATGTCCCTCACAAACCCATTTTACAAGTTGAAGTACTTATCTTTTTCACCCAAAACTATACTTTACAGCTTTTAGGATACTTCAACACCAAGAAATACTTTTCAAAGATCATTTCAGAACAAGTTCCTTTCTTAATGTCCCTCCTAAACCCATTTTACAAGTTGAAGTACTTATCTTTTTCACCCACAAATAAACTTTACAGGTTTTTGGATACCTCAAAACCAAGAAATACTTTTCTAAGACCTTTTCTGAGCTAGTTAGTTTATTATTGTCCCTCATAAACCCATTTTACAAGTTGAAGTACTTATCTTTTTCACCCAAAACTATACTTTACAGCTTTTAGGATACCTCAACACCATCCCCTGTATCCGAGAAAGTGATGTTGATAAAGCATTTATTCAATTTGATACTTAGATTATGTCAATTTTATCTGATATACCCGACAAATGATGTTGATAATGAATTTATTAAATCTGATACTTAGATTTTGTCAATTTTATCCGACTTATTCGACAAAGGATGCTGATAGCGCATTTAATCACTCTGATACTTAGATTTTGTCAATTTTATCCGATGCATCTGACAGAGGATGTTAATAAAAAAAAATTTATTCACTCTAACACATAGATTTTGTCAATTATATCCGATACATCCGACAAAGGATGCTGATAGCGCATTTATTCACTCTTATACTTAGATTTTGTCAATTCTATTCAATATGTTGTGGGTGAAAAGGATGGGTACTTCAATTTGTAAAATGGGCTTAGGAAGGACATTAAGAAAAGAAATTGTTCTGAAATGCCTTTTGAAAAGTATTGCTTGGTGTTGGGGTATCCAAAAAGCTGTAAAGTAAAGTTGTGGGTGAAAAGGATGGGTACTTCAACTTGTAAAATAGGTTTAGGAGGGATATTAAGAAAAGAACTTGTTCTGAAATACCTTTTGAAAAGTATTGCTTGGTGTTGTGCATTCAAAAAGCTGTAAAGTAAAGTTGTGGGTGAAAAGAATGGATGCTTCAACTTGTAAAATAGGGTTAGGAGTGATATTAAGAAAGGAACTTGTTCTGAAATGCCTTTTGAAAAGTATTTCTTGGTGTTGAGGTATCCAAAAAGCTTGAATGTAAAGTTGTGGGTGAAAAGGATTGGAACTTCAAGTTGGAAAATAGGTTTAGGAAGGACATTAAGAAAGGAACTTGCTCTGAAATGGTCTTTGAAAAGTATTTCTTGGTGTTGAGGTATCCAAAAAGCTGAAAAGTATAGTTGTGGGTGAAAAGGATGGATGCTTCAACTTGTAAAATGGGTCTAGAATGTACACTAAGAAAGTAACTTGCTCTGAAATGGTCTTTGAAAAGTATTTCTTGGTGTTGAGGTATCCTAAAAGCTGTATAGTATAGTTTTGGGTGAAAAAGATAAGTACTTCAACTTTGAAAATGGGTTTATGAGGGACAATAAGAAAGTAACTTGTTCTGAAATGGTCTTTGAAAGGTATTTCATGGTGTTTAGGTATCCTAAAAGATGTAAAGTATATTTGTGTGTGAAAAAGATAAGTACTTAAAGTTGGAAAATTGGTTTAGGAGGGACATTAAGAAAGTAACTTGATCTGAAATGGTCTTTGAAAAGTATTTCATGGTGTTGAGGTATCCTAAAAGCTGTAAAGTATAGTTTTGGGTCAAAAAGATAAGTACTTCAACTTGTAAAATGGGTTTGGGAGGGACATTAAGAAAGTAACTTACTCTGAAATGGTCTTTGAAAAGTATTTCTTGGTGTTGAGGTATCCTAAAAGCTGTAAAGTATAGTTTTGGGTGAAAAAGATAAGTACTTCAAATTGTAAAATGGGTTTAGGAGGGACATTATGAATGGAACTTTCTCTGAAATGGTCTTTGAAAAGTATTTCTTGGTGTTGAGGTATCCTAAAAGCTGTAAAGTATAGTTTTGGGTGAAAAAGATAAGTACTTCAACATGTAAAATGGGTTTAGGAGGGACATTATGAAAAGAAGTTGCTCTGAAATGCCTTTTGAAAGTATTGCTTGGTGTTGAAGTATCCAAAAAGCTGTAAAGTATAGTTGTGGGTAAAAAGGATGGGTACTTCAACTTGTAAAATGGGTTTAGGAGGGACATTAAGAAAAGAACTTGCTCTGAAATGCCTTTTGAAAGTATTGCTTGGTGTTGAGGTATTCAAAAAGCTGTAAAGTAAAGTTGTGGGTGAAAAGGATGGATACTTCAACTTGTAAAATGGGTTTAGGAGGGACATTAAGAAAGGAAGTTACTCTGAAATGCCTTTTGAAAGTATTGCTTGGTTTTGAGATATCCAAAAAGCTGTAAAGTTGTGAGTGAAAAGGATGGATGATTCAAGTTGTAAAATGGGTTTAGGAGGGACATTAAGAAAGGAAGTTGCTCTGAAATGCTTTTTGAAAGTATTGCTTGGTGTTGAGGTATCCAAAAAACTGTAAAGTAAAGTTGTGGGTGAAAAGAATGGATTCTTCAACTTGTAAAATAGGTTTAGGAGGGACATTAAGAAAGGAAGTTGCTCTGAAATGCCTTTTGAAAGGTATTGCTTGGTGTTGAGGTGTCTAAAAACTTGTAAAGTAGAGTTGTGGGTGAAAAGGATGGGTACTTCAACTTGTAAAATGGGCTTAGAAGGGACATTATGAAAACAAGTTGCTCTGAAATGCCTTTTGAAAGGTATTTCTTGGTGTTGATGTATCCAAAAAGCTGTAATGTATAGTTGTGGGTGAAAAAGATAAGTACTTCAACTTGTAAAATGGGTTTAGAAGGGACATTAAGAAAGAGACTTGCTATGAAATAACTTTTGAAAAGTATTTCTTGGTGTTGAGATATCCAAAAAGCTGTAAAGTAAAGTTGTGGGTGAAAATGATAAGTACTTCAACATGTAAAATGGGTTTAGGAGGGACATTAAGCAAGTAACTTGCTCTGAAATGGTCTTTGAAAAGTATTTCTTGGTGTTGAGGTATCATAAAAGCTGTAAAGTATAGTTTTGGGTGAAAAAGATAAGTACTTCAACTTGTAAAATGGGTTTAGGAGGGACATTATGAATAGAAGCTGCTCTGAACTGCCTTTTGAAAGTATTGCTTGGTGTTGAGATATCTAAAAAGCTGTATAGTTTTGGATGAAAAAGATAAGTACTTCAACTTGTAGAAAGGGTTTAGGAGGGACATTAAGAAAAGAACTTGCTCTGAAATGGTCTTTGAAGAGTATTTCTTGGTGTTGAGGTATCCTAAAAGCTGTAAAGTAAAGTTTTGGGTGAAAAAGATAAGTACTTCAACTTGTAAAATGGGTTTAGGAGGGACAATAAGAAAGTAACTTGTTCTGAAATGGTCTTTGAAAAGTATTTCTTGGTGTTGAGGTATCCAAAAAGCTGTAAAGTAAAGTTGTGGGGTGAAGAGGATGAATGTTTCAACTTGTAAAATGGGTTTAGGAGGGAAATTAAGAAAAGTACGTGCTCTGAAATGTCTTTTGAAAAGTATTTCTTGGGGTTGAGGTATCAAAAAAGCTGTAAAGTATAGTTATGGGTGAAAAAGATAAGTATTTTAAGTTGTTAAATGGGTTTAGGAGGGACATTAAGAAAGTAAGTTGCTCTGAAATGGTCTTTGAAAAGTATTTCTTGGTGTTGAGGTATCCAAAAAGCTGTAATGTATAGTTGTGGGTGGAAAAGATAAGTACATCAAGTTGGAAAATGTGTTTAGGAGGGACATTAAGAAAGTAACTTGCTCTGAAATGGTCTTTGAAAAGTGTTTCTTGGTGATGAGGTATCCAAAAAGCTGTAAAGTATAGTTGTGGGTGAAAAAGATAAGTACTTCAAGTTGGAAAATGGGTTTAGGAGGGACATTAATAAAGTAACTTGCTCTTATTTGGGCATTGAAAAGTTTTTTTTGGTGCTTGGCATCCAAAAAGCTGTAAAGTATCGTTGTGGGTAAAAAACATAGGTACTTGAACTTGGAAAAATGGTTTAAGATGTAAAAAAAGAAATTAATTTGCTATTAATTTGTCTTTTACATGTAATTCATTCTGTTTTTTTAAAAAATAATATTTAATTTCTTTTTGTGGGTGAAAAGTTAAGAAATTAAAGTTTGAAATTGGACTTAGGAGTGATATTAAGAATGTATCTTGCTCTGAAATGGTCTTTGGAAAGTATTTCTTGGTGTTGGAGCATTCAAAAAAGCTGTAAAGTATAGTTTTGGGTGAAAAAGATAAGTACTTCAACTTGGAAAATGGGTTTAGAAGGAACATTAAGAAAGGAACTTGCTCTGAAATGCTTTTGAAAAGTATTTCCTGGTGTTGAGGTATCCAAAAAGTTGTAAAGTAAAAATATGGGTGAAAAGGATGGGTACTTCAACTTGTAAAATGGGTTTAGGAGGGATATTAAGAAAAGAACTTGTTCTGAAATGGCTTTGAAAAGTATTGCTTGATGTTGGAGCATTCAAAATCAAGTAAAGTTGTGGGTGTAAAGGATGGGTACTTCAATTTGTAAAATGGGTTTAGGTGGGACATTAAGAAAAGAACTTGTCCTGAAATGGCTTTGAAAAGTATTGCTTGGTGTTGGAGCATTCAAAAATCAGTATAGTAAAGTTGTGGGTGTAATGGATGGGTACTTCAACTTGTAAAATGGGTTTAGGAAGGACATTAAGAAAATAACTTGTTCTGAAAAGATATAATAAAGCCATAAAAAGTATTAAAAAATGGGGGCTCAGGGGCCTTTGGGGTGCTGGGGGTCCTTTGGGGGTCTTGGGGGCCCTTTAGGGCTGGGTGGTCCTTTGGGAGCCTGGGGGACCTTTGGGGGCCGGGAGAGGGCCTTGGGGGGCCCGGGGAGGGCTTTTGGGGGTCTGGGGTGGGTCTTTGGGGGTCTGGGGGGCCCTTGAGGGCCGATTGGTCCTTTGGGAGCCCGGTGGACCTTTGGGGACCGGGTGAGGGCCTTTGGAGGTCCGGGGGCCAATTGGGAGCCTGGGGGACCTTTGAGGACCGGGGGAGGGCCTTTGGGGGTCCGGGGGGCCCTTTGGGAGCCTGGGGGTCCTTTGGGAGCCCGGTGGGCCTTTTAGGACCGGAGGAGGGCCTTTGGGGGCCCGGGGAGGGCCTTTGGGGATCCGGGGGCCCTTTGGGAGCTTGGGGGACCTTTGAGTACTTGGGGCTTCCTTCGGGGTTGGGGTAGGGGGATTGGAACCCTTTGGGGTTGGGGTAGGGGGATCGGAACCCTTTGGGGTTGGGGTAGGGGACCTCACGACACTGTTAAAATACAACTTTTGTATTATAACGACCACAGAGTTTCACCCTTAAATTCTCTTCTAAAATCATCTTTTAAATCATCTTTTAAAATGTCTCTAACTGTTTCGCCGAAATAATTCCATAAATTGGCTAAAACGGCTTCGCCCAAATAATCCGTAAACGTAATTTCAGCGTGTTCCTTTTGTTTGGCATCTCTGCGCTGACACATTTCAAATTACTAAGAAACATGATTCCCGCGCTAAAACAATTCATCTCTAAGATGTTTCTTGGAGAATTATTTCCATGGCGTTTGGTTATTAATATCTTTTGGAGTTCGACCAGTAGAATTGTTTCCGAGTCAAAGACATTAATGACTTGGATCTATTCCTGGAGAATCGTTTCTAGGCGAAAATTTTTAAATTCTGACAGATGATGTCATTGAATGATTGATCTGTCAAGAAAGGAGAATTAATTTGTTGTTTCTAAGGGGAATTATTGATTCACGATAGGTGAATTGAGGTCGACAGCACAGGTGTTCCAAATTCCTGGACGGCATAACATTCGCTGAGAGCGTGCACTTACAACAACAACAAAATCAACACCTTTGGAAATTTAGGTCATTGACACACTTTGATTACGCAATCAATTTCTCAGAAATCCATTTCCCCTAGGGACTCTATGCCCATATTTGGGGTGCAAAAAAGTTTTAGGTGGCAGCAGGGGTGAGGGTTCGGAGTAGCACCTCCCTCTCTACTGCTGTAAGGGGGTTGTCATCCTCAAAGACCTAATTTACAGATATTAAAACTACGTTGAATAATGTGGCTATCTCAAAATTTCGATTGGATGTGTTTGGGGAAAAATTGGGCGTGAGAGGGGGGTTAGTTGCCCTCCAATCACTTTCGACTATTAAAGAGGGCAAACGCCCTTTGAATTTCTAATCGTATGAGCCTGTTTTGAAGTTTCTACGAAAACGCCCTCTATAAAAACCTTATATACCCCCAGGGCATAACATACAGCCCTTGCCCCGAGGGTTTGGGGGAGTTTCCTCCATAAAAATATATTTTCTATCTGGGAATCAACTACGCTGAACAAAATGGCTATCTAAAAATTTTTATTGTATGTCTTTGGGGAAACGATGGGTGTGGGGAGGGGGGGGGGGCTAGTTGCCCTCCTATCCCTTTTGACTATTAAAAAGGGCAATAGCCATTTGAATTTGCAATCGAATGAGCCTTTATTGAAGTTTCTATGACAACGCCTTCTATAAAAACCTTATATGCCCCCAGGGCATAACTTAAAACCCTTGCCCAAAGAGTTTTAGGGGAGTCTCCTCCTCAAAATCATATTTTCTATCTGGAAATAAACTACGCTGAACAAAATGGCTATATCAAAATTTTGATTGGATGTGTTTGGGGGATGATGGGCGTGGGTTTGGGAACTAGTTGCCCTTCAATCACTTTCGACTATTAAAAAGGGCACTAGCTACTCCCATTTCCAATCGAATGAGCCCTTTTCGAAGTCTATACAACAACATGTTCTATATAAAACCTTATATGCCCCCAGGGCATAACTTACTACCCTTGCCCCGAGGGTTGTTGGGGAGTGTCCTCCTTAAAAACATATTTTCTATCTGGAAATCAACTACGCTGAACAAAATCGTCATCTCAAAATTTTGATTGGATATGTTTGGGGAAAAGGTGGGCGTTGGGGGGCTAGTTGCCCTCCAATCACTTTCGACTATTGAAATGGGCACTAGCCCTTTGAATTTTTTAATCGATTGAGCCTTTTTTGAAGTTTCTACGACAACGCATTCTATAAAAACTTGATAGGCCTCCAGGGCATAACTTACAACCCTTGTCCTTAGCGCTGTGAGGGGGTTGTCATCCTCAAAGACCTAATTTACAGAACTTAAAACTACGTTGAATAATGTGGCTATCTCAAAATTTTGATTGGATGGGAAAAGATGGGCGTGAGAGGGATGTTAGTTGACCTCCAATCACTTTTGAATATTAAAATTGATTGGAAGTGTTTGGGGGAATGATGGGCGGGGGGGGGCTAGTTGCCCTCCAATCACTTTCGACTATTGAAAAACGCACTAGCCCTTTGAATTTCCAATCGAACGAGCAATTTTTGAAGTTTATACGACAACACCTTATATAAAAACCTTATATGCCCCCAGGGCATAACTTAAAACCCTTACCCCGAGGGTTGTGGGGGAGTGTGCTCCTCAAAAACATGTTATCTATTTGGAAATCAACTACGCTGAACAAAATGGCTATCTCAAATTTTTGATTGGATGTGTTTGGGGGAATGATGGGCGTGGGGGGGGGCTAGTTGCCCTCCAATCACTTTCGACTATTAAAAAGGGCACTAGCTACTCCAATTTCCAATCGACTGAGCCCTTTTCGAAGTTTATACGACAACGCCTTCTATAAAAACCTTATATGCCCCAGGGCATAACTTAAAACCCTGAGGGTTGTAGGGGAGTTTCCTCCTCAAAAACATATTTTCCATCCGGAAATCAACTACGCTGAACAAAATGACTATCTCAAAATTTTTACTGGGTGTGTTTGGGGAAATGATGGGCGTGGGGGGGATAGTGTCCCTCCAATCCCTTTCGACTACTAAAAAAGGCATTAGCTCTTTGAATTTACAATTAAATTAGCCTATCTCGAAGTCTCTACGACAACACCTTCTATAAGAATCTCACATCCCCCATATCATAATCTAAAACCCTTGCCCTGAGAGTTGTGTGGGAGTGTCCTCCTCAAAAACATATTTTATATCTGAAAATCAACTAAACTGAACAAAATAGCTATCTCAAAATTTTGATTGGATGTGTTTGGGGGAATGATGGGCGTGGGGGGGGGTAGTTGCCCTCCATTAACTTTCGACTATTAAAAAGGGCACTAGCTACTCCCATTTCCAATCGAATGAGCCATTTTCGAAGTTTCTTCGACAAAACCTTCTATATAAAACCTTATATGCCCCCAGGGCATAACTTACTACCCTTGCCCCGAGGGTTGTAGGGGAGTGTCTTCCTCAAAAACATATTTTATATCTGGAAATCAACTACAATGAAAAAAATCGATATCTCAAAATTTTGATTGAATATGTTTGGGGAAAAGGTGGGCGTTGGGGGGCTAGTTGCCCTCCAATTACTTTCGACTATTGAAATGGGCACTAGCCCTTTGAATTTTTAATCGATTGAGCCTTTTTTGAAGTTTCTACGACAGCACATTCTATAAAAACTTGATAGGCCTCCAGGGCATAACTTACAACCCTTGTCCTTAGCGCTGTGAGGGGGTTGTCATCCTCAAAGACCTAATTTACAGAACTTAAAACTATGTTTAATAATGTGGCTATCTCAAAATTTTGATTGGATGGGAAAAGATGGGCTTGAGAGGGGTGTTAGTTGCCCTCCAATCACTTTCGAATATTAAAATTGATTGGAAGTGTTTGGGGGAATGATGGGCGTGGGGGGGGCTAGTTGCCCTCCAATCACTTTCGACTATTAAAAAGGGGACTAGCTACTCCAATTTCCAATCAACTGAGCCCTTTTCGAAGTTTCTACGACAAAGCTTCTATAAAAACCTTATATGCCCCCAGGGCACAACTTAAAACCCTTGCCCCGATGGTTGTAGGGGAGTTTCGTCCTCAAAAACATATATTCCATCTCGAAATCAACTACGCTGAACAAAATGACTATCTCAAAATTTTGATTGGATGTGTTTGGGGGAATGATGGGCGTGGGGGGGATAGTTGCCCTCCATTAACTTTCGACTATTAAAAAGGGCACTAGCTACTCCCATTTCCAATCGAATGAGCTCTTTTCGAAGTTTCTACGACAAAACCTTCTATATAAAACCTTATATGCCCCCAGGGCGTAACTTACTACCCTTGCCCCGAGGGTTGTAGGGGAGTGTCTTCCTCAAAAACATATTTTATATCTGGAAATCAACTACAATGACAAAAATTGATATCTCAAAATTTTGATTGAATGTGTTTGGGGAAAAGGTGGGCGTTGGGGGGCTAGTTGCCCTCCAATTACTTTCGACTATTGAAATGGGCACTAGCCCTTTGAATTTTTAATCGATTGAGCCTTTTTTGAAGTTTCTACGACAACACATTCTATAAAAACTTGATAGGCCTCCAGGGCATAACTTACAACCCTTGTCCTTAGCGCTGTGAGGGGGTTGTCATCCTCAAAGACCTAATTTACAGAACTTAAAACTACGTTTAATAATGTGGCTATCTCAAAATTTTGATTGGATGGGAAAAGATGGGCGTGAGAGGGGTGTTAGTTGCCCTCCAATCACTTTCGAATATTAAAATTGATTGGAAGTGTTTGGGGGAATGATGGGCGTGGGGGGGCTAGTTGCCCTACAATCACTTTCGACTATTGAAATACGCACTAGCCCTTTGAATTTCCAATCGAATGAGCCATTTTTGAAGTTTCTACGACAACAGCTTATATAAAAACCTTATATGCCCCCAGGGCATAACTTAAAACCCTTCCCCCGAGGGTTGTGGGGGAGTGTCCTCCTGAAAAAGATGTTTTCTATTTGGAAATCAACTACGCTGAACAAAATGGCTATCTCAAAATTTCTAATGGGGGGGGGGTTGATGTAAAATGATTCTAGTTTGGTTTTTCCATGAAACCTACTGATAAGGGGAGTTTTAATAAAAATTATTTGTTCTTATATCCACTATTTAATTTAATGGGGATATTTAGTTAAACACTCATTTGATGGTTCACAAATGGCCTTCCTGAGTGGAGGCGGAACTTCTAAATGGGGAGCTTAAACCAGCAGTACAAATAAGGAGGTTATATTAACGGCCATACTGAATCGAAATCAGACTGAAAAGTTTCAGTTCCCCTTAGGAGCGAGTGGAGCCACAAGGACTAACAAACTTGAGAGATATTAACATAGAGAGAATAAAATAAGAAAGTAATGCATTTATTGTTACTCACATAATTGTCGCAGAGCTTCGGTTATATCGATACACTTGCGGTACAAAATACTAATACAAAATTGTCATCTAGGACAATACAACGCAAAAGTTAATTCACTGGTAATAAGTTTCCTCAAAAGTCTATTTTGCATAAATTGCCATTAAACTCATATAACAAAATTCACAAGAAATTCATATTGGTCTTTTCCAGGCTAGACTCGCTTAAGACTCCTCTAAGACTGACTCAAAAATTGCCAAGTTCTAACTATCTACTCTTCCTAATTTCGCCAGAGGTTACATTCGGGCGTTACTCACAAGTATATTTTACAGTCCCTATTGGCTGCACTATTTGTCCTAGATCACTATTGGACGGGCTTGCACCAATGGGCTACTTGGGTTCAATTAAAGTTTATGACTTTTAAGATATCACTCTGGAATTTTTCTAATAAAGCGAAGTTCTACATTGTAACTTTAATTACAATTTATAACTTTTTATAATAACACTTTGGAATTTTTTCGGAACAAACAAAGTTTTACACTGTAACATTTTCCTAGTAGGGTGTCGCTTAATTTTAAGAATACTTATAATTTATTTATGTGAAAATTTGTAAAAGATAATAAGATTTAATTACATTGAGATTGCTAGTTCTAAACTTATTCTCAAGAACAATGCAACAAAGATATTTTGCATCTTGAGTGACTATTTTTTGTATAATAAACTTTGCCCTCTTGATAGTTTGGTATTCCGAGCTCTTAAGATTCAAATTACATTGTTCATTGGCTGTCATATAAGATTTGGTCCTACTGATATTGATTGCTTTTATTGGCGACACAAGGGCGGATTTATTTGTTGGATTTTCTCTGGGAAGGATTCTTGTGATGTTTGTTACAATATATAATTACAATGTTTAATTAGATACATTTGTTTCACTATGTTAAATTGGAAGCTTGAGTCTTGCTCGATCTGTAGGTTACTTGAATTTTTCAGGTTCATCTTTTGGGTGATTTTATTCTTTACTTAGGTAGCTTTAATTTGAAGTTTTTGGGGATTTTGAAAATTGATCCCATTACATATTATCCTTCCCATTCTTAACAATGTCCTAATCGTTGTGTTAAGCTACTCTCTCTACCCTTTAAAAGTTTGATTTTTTTTTTTTAATAATTTTTTTTATTAATAATTACTTGAATTAGTTCTGCTG
>NC_142804.1:54913918-54962094 GCF_049724085.1 Artemia sp. Qi Xiang Cuo | reverse complement strand
GAAAAAGGAAATAAACGCTTTAATTTACGAATGATTCCAAGTCCACGGGGAATTTTCACGCTTATTACTTGAACGTGCCACTTAAACGATAAATTTTTATCCAAAAGAACTCCCAGGAATCTCACATATCAATCCGGGGGACGACTTATGGATCCTCTTGGTGTAGGAGGCTCAGTAATTGTGGGGCAGCTAACACCTGTACGGGAAAAAATAAGAAAGTACGACTTTTTTACATTTAAAGCTAGTTGGTTTATGTCAAACCAATTGACTATCTTCTCAGTCATTGCTGAAGCTTTAGAATAAGGGATGACTCATCTAGAGCTACAGCAACTAGAGTAGTGTCATCTATAAATGCTACCAGTTCTTCTCGACTATCAGATGTGGACGCCGACATAGTCTGAGAGTAACATTTGTGACATAATCCACAGCAACCCAAGAATAGAGCCTTGGGGTACTCCGTATTCAATTGGAACTTCCTTGTCTGTATCTTCCATTGCGATAGATCTGTCAGTGAGGTATGAAGAGAACCAAGACAATGCTTCCCCACGCATACCATGATGAGAAAGTTTACCAATGAGGATCTTGTGTGTAAGGCTGTCAAAAGCTTTGTTTACATCAAGAAAAATGGCTACAGGAATAAGATTAGAATCTAAAGATCGTCGTACAAACTGAAGAAGTTTATTACAAGCATGTTCTGTAGAATACTTTGCGCGAAACCCAAACTAATGTTGATGGAAAAAAAAATTTTGCTTCAAGAAATCTCACCAGACGTTTGAGCATTGGCCTTTCAAATATCTTAGAGAACACTGACAAAAGAGAGATCGGCCTATAATTCCTAGGATCTTCACGGTCACCTCCTTTAAAGAGAGCTATCACACGCGACAATTTAAGACGTTGAAGAAATACTCCTTGTTGAAATGACCTATTAATCAAATGGCAAAGTGGGGTGATAATCGATGGAAGGATATGTTTAATTACTTTAGCAGAAATTTTTTCAAAACCCGTTGAAGAATTCTTTAAAGACAAAACAATATTTGTAATTTCCTGCACCGTAACGTCCTCCAGAACCATTGATTTCAAGCATGGGGGGCCTAGCAACTGCTTCCAAGTCTGCGACACCGAGCAGTTAGGGAAAAAAGTAGTTTTTTCCCTATCTCCGCAAAGAATTTGTTCATATGATGTCGTACTTGGCCTGTTTCTGTGATAAGTTGATCGTCTACCATAAGAGACTTAGGGAGACCTTCTAGTTTTCTGGATGGCCAATTAACTTCCTTAATCACGTCCCACGTCTTCTTTATATTTTTACCGCAATCAACAAATCTCTTTGTAAAATAAACTGTTTTAGCTCTCCGAATAATTAATTTCAGCATATTACGGTACAATTTAAATGCTTCTAATTTAGCACCACTTGGTCTGTTTTTGTACTTTTTCCAAAGGTTCTACTTCCTATTTATTGACTTGAGGACTCCCGATGTTAACCAGGGAGCTATGGGTGTTGATCTCTTTGATCAAGGATTTCCTTAAAGGAGCTTTTAGACAATGAGACGTGAATTTTTCCTTAACAGTGAACCATCATGGAGATGGTTCATCATGGAGAACCCTTTAGTCCAGGCTTTTGATCTTACAAGGTATGGAAAGCATTGACGACCACCTTTGTTTCTTTTAATTGTTCAGGTGGTGGGACAAGAATCTCTTCTTTTGCCTTGGCTTGTGTTTTGTCATTATGAAAGACACATCGCCGAACCTTAGTTTCTTTCCATTGTCCAGGTGGTGGGACAAAAACTTCTTTTTCTTCCAAAGATTTATCCAGTCCATATTTTTGATTTTCAAAGGTATGGTAGATATTGATGGTAGACCTAAAGGTAGACATAAAGGTATGGTAGACCTTATCCATGTCAAAATCAAAAAACCAATCATCATCGCTATCATTTTCAATCTGTTTGCTTTGTTACACCTCGTTCATCATTATGAAATACATATTGCCGAACCTTTGTTTTTTTTTTATCACAGGTAAGGTAGGTATTGATGACTTTACATATGTCAAAATCCCAAACCTAATTATCGTCACTATCATTTTCAATTTTTACACGTTTTGATTCTCGCTGTCCAGGTTGATTTTTATTGAGTCGCTGCTCTTCATTTTCATTTTTGACTCCCTCACTTGTTCGGTGTCGTATGTCTTCTAACCGCGTGTGTCTTAGCCCTCCATTTTTAACACGCTCTAATTGTCGTTTTCGCATATCTTCTAACCGCCCGTGCCTTTGCTCTTCATTGTCATTTTTGATACGTTTTTGGATTTTGATTACTTCAGACAATTTAGCAATGGCCTTTGCTTTAGCTGTCCATATTGAAGTTGTCGCATTGATGGTCCAGGTTGTCAAATTTCACATCTTATCACCTTTGATAATTCGGGTTTTGGTTTCAAAGAATCATCACTTATAGTAACTACAACTGCAAATTTTCATTTTTTGGGCCTTTCAACAGACATTATATTATATGAATAACTGTTACATTGGATATATATGTGTCCATATGTGTCATAATATGTCATAAGAAATACTTATATGATGTAATAACATAGTACATGACGTCATTCGTAAAAACCAAAATTAAGGCTCTTAACGATTTTTCTCAGATTTCAGAGATATCTAGATTGTTTCTTTATGCGAGAATGTCCCAAGATACCAATTTTCCAGAAGAAGTATGGAACCGTTTTCGAGAACATACATACATGCACAATTATTACTGGCATATAAAGATAGCATATATGGTTCTAGGCGTTTACCAACCCCCCTCCCCCGGAGTGTAACCAACCCCCCCCCCCAGAAAACCCTCCCTGGAAAATACCCCTTGCAGAAAATACCCACCCCAGCGTAAAATACCCCCTTCTGCGGAAAATACCCCCCCCGCCAGAAATACCCCCTCGAAAAATACCTCCCCCACGTAACCCCCCCCCCCCGTAAAATACTCCCCTCAGAAAATATCCCTCCCTCCCGTGGAAAATACCCCCCGGAAAATACCCATTATATTTCTAGCTCACTGAAATAATTACTATATAAATCGAATTTTGAAACGGCAAATAAGTATTTTAATGGCAAATTAAAAAAAAGAGTAACTGCTAATATAAAAGTGACCAAAAGTGATCTTTGTGACTGCGGCCAACCCCTGGGTTTAGCCTTCGTAAGGAACACTTCTTTAGCAACAAACTTTATTCTTTAACTTTATTAAATAAAAAAACAAGTTTTTTTAACTGAAAGTAAGGAACGACGTTAAAACTTAAAACGAACAGAAATTATTCCGCATATGAAAGGGGCTGTCCCCTCCTCAACGCCTCGCTCTCTACACTAAAGTTTTTTATTGTTTAAAAAAATAGAGTTGTGAGAATGTTAAACTTTAGCGTAAAGAGCGAGGCGTTGAGGAGGGGACAGCCCCTCTCATATATGGAATAATTTATGTTCGTTTTAAGTTTTAACGTCGTTCCTTACGTTCAGTTAAAAAACTTGTTTTTTTTATTTAATTTTTGAACGTTTTTGAATTAATGTAGGTTTTGATTTTGGCTCACCGTACATTAATAATTAAACAAAATTTGCATATTAATTTTACTTTCATTTGGTTGAACGGCTTTCTCGAAACTTGTTTAATTTTATTTACGAACGTTTTTATTAGTATTAAATATACGTAACTTACAAATTAACTTACGTAACGAACTTTTATATTAATATATTTTTAATGGGTATATTAGGGGTTCGCCCCCTAGTCAATACCTTGCTCTTTAAGCTAAATTTCGAATATTGTTCCAATTCTTTAAAAATCACCCCTTAATCACAAAGGCCTTTAATTAGAATAAATAGCTCTTATGAAAGTACTAGAAAATCTTTGGCTTTAAGAGCGAGGTATTGACTAGGGGGTAAACCCAATCACATAAGTAATATTTTCTGTTCGTTTTAAGTTTTGATGATGCTCCTTACTTTCAGTTGAAAAACTTGTTTTTTTTTGATATAATTTCTGATATTTTTTTAAATAATGCTGGGAAATCCGGCGCCCCCTTCATAGCAATATCCCTTCCCCCATGAAAACTTCCTCCATGGAAAGATCCTCCCACATAATCCACGACCCCCCCCCCCCCCCCCTATACTAGAAAAAATCCAAATAAGTAGAAACAACAGGGAAATTTTTATAGAAGACAGTGGAACGCAACTTTAAATGAATATTTCGACCCTATATCCAAGGGCTGTTCTCAGCAAAACAAGGATCCAAGGGACGGCCCTTGGATATAGGGTCGAAATATTCATTTAAAGTTGCGTTTCACTGTCTTATATAAAAATTTCCCTGTTGTTCTACTTATTTTTTTATTATGGAAAGGCAGTGTGGTCTTCGTCGCTATTTAGAAAAAATCCCCCTGAAAACGTCTGTATACTTCCCAGTAACCAATACTATAGGGTAACATTGGGTAGAGTTCATAACTTTCAGCCCTCCCCCCGGGGACATCGGGGAACTAAGTCATCCTAAAAGACGTAGTTATCATATTTTTGACCATGCTAAACAAAATGGCTATCTAAAAATTTTGATCTGGTGACTTTTGGAAAAAATGAGCGTCGGAGGGGGCCTAGTTGCCCTCCATTTTTTGTCACTTAAAAAGAGCATAAGAACTTTTGATTTCCGTTCCAATGAGCCCTCACACGATATACTAGGACCACTGGGTCGATACGATCACCCTGGGAAAAAAAACAACAAATAAACACGCAACCGTGATCTTTCTTCTGGCAAAAAATGAAAAATTCCATATTTTTGTAGATAGGAGCTTGAAACCTCTACAGTAGGGTTCTCTGATACGCTGAATATGATGGTGTGATTTTCATTAAGGTTCTATAGCTTTTAGGGGGTCTTTCCCCCTTTTTTCTGAAATCAGGAAAATTTTCTCAGGCGCGTAACTTTTGATGGGTAGGACTAAACTTGATGAAACTTATATATTTGAAATCAGCATTAAAATATGATTCTTTTGATGTATCTATTGGTATCAAAATACCGTTTTCTAGAGTTTCGGTTACCATTGAGCCGGGTGCTCCTTACTTACAGTTCGTTATCACGAACTGTTTGACTTGAATGAAATTTACTCATAAAACGATCTACAGTATCCAAAGGCATTTTATGCTTCATGTTTAACTTTAGGCTGGACAGTGCACAACCTTCTAATATTTTGATCATCTGGCAATTAACCTTCCTAAGGTCAGCAGACAAGAAAAAACACACCATCATCATCAGTGTACAATTAAAAAGGAAAATCAGTTTAAATCGATTATCTCTTAATAGAAGCCCAAAGTCAAAATATAAATACGAATTCTAAACACTGAATGCAATTTAAAAGCCCTTTTCTGCTTCATTGTAAAAGAAAGTTAAATTTGTAACGGTAGTTAATAGAACACAAACGAACTAATCACTTTAGCAAGCAATACCACAATAATTGGCTAAATCATGTTTGCACCGTAATTCTTCCGTTATTTAATAGACAAAATTAGTTATCCATTTACCACGTCCCTACTTTAACAATGGTATTGTTGGTGACCCCATGAATCTAAATAATAAGCACACAATCATATTCTCCTAACAGTAATTGCAGGTTCAAAATATGTCGCCTTAGTGCCAAAGCCATTTTAAAATTGGTGCTAATACCATCATTTGCGTTAATCAATTTGCATTTAAGGTTACTGACTAACAAAGCGACCACAAATTAACGGCCCAATTTAGTTTTAGCGACTTTCCAAATCTCTCATTTCCTATTGTAGAATAAAGTATGGTCAATTAGTATATTGATAAACCAGGACAGGCTCTCCTGGGTACCGGGGGCTGAGGGTGCTGTGGGCTGGGGGTGCTACGAAAAATATTTCTAAAGAAGGCGATTGCGTTAGTCATTTGCTATCTCACGCAAAATTTTGTAGGGTATAGTTAATTTTTCTCCAAGTATCACCAACACAAGGAATGGCCCTGGAGACAGAACTTGGTAGAGCAATAAAAAACGCAGAAGAAAGGGAGGTAGATATGGTGAATAAACGTCTTTTCTCCAAGGAAACATAGTGTTGTCCTGGATTTCAAAGTGGTGTCTTTTCTTCCAGGAAAGTTGTCAAAGTACCCTGTGTTTTCGTGACCTAAAAAAAGCATGATAGGCATAGATACTAGTTTAACGAGATCATAACAGAAAGCATTTTGGAGTGTAGAAAACATAATCAGTTGGCGGTTGCAAGTTTTTTATTTACTGATTTTGTTTCTGAAATGATTAACACTTACAGCTTAGTATTTAAAATTAATTATAAAAACTTACAGCTTTTTATATCTTTTAATTAAATACCTCCATAAAGTATTGCCTTTATTTAGCCAATTTTGAGAAGACAAACGATAGCATCTTCATTTATTTTCAACAACAAAAACTTTCTTGTTCATTTTTCCAATAAAGAAAAAATAACTAGTTTCATTCAAAAATTTATTTTGAATGAAAATAACGATTCTCACTTTAATTTTTTTTTTCTTTCGTCTTAATTGACAGCTTAACTAATAACCAAGAAAAAGACCCCACTTGTCGGGCATATTGGTACTTTCAATTAGAATACGTTATGTATATCCGTAATATTACGGAAAATGCATAATACGCATTCTTGCATAAAAAAAGTATTCCATAAAAACTATAGAACAAATTACTTAACTATATAAAAAGATCAGAAATTAGATTAACCAAAATTGGCAGGGACAGAAGAGAAAGAGAGTCTAAAAGGTAAGCAATGTCACGCTTCAGATGGTCTATAGACCATCTAGTCTGGGAGCTTTTCCTGTTTGCAGTAATTGAATTTGCGTGAAGTATAGATGAAGGTAGAATGTTAACGAGGTTTGCACTATGGTTTACTCTTGAAATCAAATAAAAAAAAAGAAGTTTTTTCCAACTGAAAGTAAGGAGCAATATTTAAACTTAAAATGAAAAGAAATCATTCCGTATATGAAAGGGGATGTCCCCTCCTCAACGCCTCGCTCTTTACGCTAAAGTTTTTATTGTTTTGAAAAATAATGTTGTGAGAAAGAGTCCAACTTTAGCGTAAAGAGTGATGCGTTGAGAAGGGGACAGCCCCTTTCATATACGGAATAATTTCTGTTAGTTTTAAGTTTTAATGTTGCTCCTTACTTTCAGTTAAAAAAAACTTGTTATTTTATTTAATTTTGAACGTTTTTGAATTAATGCAGGTTTTGATTTTGGCTCACCGTACATAAATAATTAAAAAAAAATTTGTATATTAATTTTACTTTTATTTGGTCAAATGGCTTTCTGGAAAGTTGTTAAATTTTATTTACGAACGTTTTTATTAGTAATAAATATACATAACTTACGAATTAACTTACATAACGAACTTCTATATTCATATATTTTTAATACGTATACTATGGGGTTCACCCCCTAGTCAAAACCTCACTCTTTACGCTAAAGTTCGAATTTTGTTCCAATTCTTTAAAAATGACCCCTTAATCAAAAAGGCCGTTAATTAGAATAAATAGCTCTTATGAAAGTACTAAAAAATCTTTGGCTTAAATAGCGAGGTATTGACAAGGGGGTAAACCCAATCACATAAGTAATATTTTCTGTTCGTTTTAAGTTTTGATGTTGCTCCTTACTTTCACTTGAAAAACTTGTTTTTTTTTTAATTTAATTTCTGATCGTTTTTTAAATAATGATGGGAAATCTGGCGCCCCCTTTATAGCAATGTCCCTGCCCCATGAAAACTTCCTCCATGGAAAGATCCTCCCACATAACCCCCCCCCCCTACTAGAAAAAATCCCCCCTGAAAACGTCTGTATACTTCCCAATAACCAATACATACAACAATACATACAAACAATACTTCCCAATAGTTCATGCTACGCACTGTCATTAGTAGAAGTTATTGCTGTTATGTAGTTGGTGCATTTACCTTTATTCAAGTGTATTTTTCTTTCTTTTGTCTTTGCTGTACTCCCGTCTTTTTGTTGTCTGTATGATGGGTTATAGCCTAAACAAATAATAATAATAATAATATAATAATAATAATACTAGCCTATATGTAAACATTGGGTAAAGTTCATAACTTTCAGCCCTCCCCCCGGGGGCTTTGGGGGATAAATCATCCTAAAATACATATTTATTATTTTTTCAACCATGCTGAACAAAATGGCTATCTCAAAAATTTTATCTAGTGACTTTGGGAAAAAATGAGCGTGGGAGGGGGCCTAGGTGCCCTCCATTTTTTTGGTCACTTAAAAGGGGCACTAGAAATTTTAATTTCCGTCCGAATGAGCCTTCTCACGATATTCTTGGATCACTGGGTCGATACGATCACCCCTGGGGAAAAAAAAACAACAAAAAACAAATAAACACGCATCCGTGATCTTTCTTCTGGTAAAAAATACAAAATTCCACATTTTTGCAAATAGGAGCTTGAGATCTCTACAGTAGAGTTCTCTGATACGCTAAATCTGATGGTGTGATTTTCATTAAGGTTCTATAGCTTTTAGGGAAGTTTCTCCCTTTTTCGAAAATCAGGCAAATTTTCTCAGGCACGTTACTGTTGATGGGTAAGACTTAACTTGATGAAAATTATATATTTGAAATCAGCATTAAAATCTGATTCTTTTGCTGTATCTATTGACATCAAAATTCCGTTTTTTAGAGTTTCTGTTACTATTGAGCCGGGTCGCTCCTTACTTACAGTTCGTTACCACGAACTGTTTGAGACAACCGTAAGGAGTGTCACGAAAAGAAGATTTGAGAGGTGGCCAGTCGGCTGAAAATATTGACGATATATGAGCATCAAACAGGTCGTGGGAACAAACTGTAAGTAAGATGGAACTCGGCCCATTATTATCCGAAACTCTAAAAAACAAATTTTGATAACAATGGATAAATCAAAAGACTTGGCTTTTCAAACTGATTCCAAATACATAAAGTTAACTCAGTTTAATAACACCCATCAAAAGCTACCAGCATGAGAAAATTTGCTTGATTTTCAAAAAAGGTGAAACATCCTCAAAATGTCATGCAATCATAATGAAAATCACATCATCAGATTTAGCACATCAAAAAACTCTACTGTAGAGGTATAAAGTTCTTATGTAAAAATTTTGTCTTTTTCTGCAAGAAGAAAGGTCAGAGATGTATTTTTATTATTTTTTTTCCAGGGGTGATCGTGTCGAATCACCCCTGAACTTAGAAGATCAGGAGAGGGTTCATTCGGACGGATATTAAAAGTTCTAGTGTCCTTTTCTAGTGACCAAAAAGATTAGAGGGCAGCCCGCCCTCTATTATACTTTTTTTCTCTAAAGTCATCCAATCAAAATTTTTAGATAGCCGTTTGGTTCCGCATAGTTGGAAGGTCCAATAAAGATACCACTAGGAATAAAATGACCCCCCCCTCCCGAAAACCCCTGGGGAAAGGCTTTAAGCTATACAATTTGCCCATTGCACACATGCAGCATTTTCCATTGGGAAATATACGGAATTCTTCGGGGGGAGTTTTCATCAGGAGGAGATTTTCGACGGGGAGAATTTTCCTTCGGGAGGAAAGTTTCCAGACGAATAATTTTCCATCGCAAAAATTACACGGGAACGGGGGGGGGGGTAATTACCTGGCATGGCTTGAAATGTGATCAGAAGTTAAATACAAAAAGAAACAAGTTTTTTTCAACTTAAAGTAAGGAGTAGCATTAAAACTTAAAATGAACAGAACTTATTCCTTATATGAGGGGAGCTGTCCCTTCCTCAAACCTCACTGGTTACGCTAAAGTTTGACTTTCATCACTATTTTTTAAGAAATACTGCTCAAACAGAAATTGAATTTTACTGAGAAGTAATTTGGAAGAACTGTAAGACTTGCGAGGGAGAGGCATCCCCCTCATATAGGGAATAGTTTCTGTTCGTTTTAAGTTTTAATGCTAATCCTTAAAATCAGTTTTTTTCTTTCTTTTTACTAAAAACCAATCAGAACCAATAGTCAATTCAGATTCGAGAGGGTAAGAGCAAATAAGTTGAGGATTGTTTCAGACAGAAAAAGCACATCATATACTCGTTGTTAAGTCCAGTTTCCAATAACCTTACGGAATGTACGTCTCCTAGATTTCATGGTCAAATTCAACTCTAGAACGAAGGCCTATCGCAATCCAACCATAGATGATACCAGAAACGGTGTCGGACCTTCGCCTTTTTAAGACGTGGAAAATAGGAATAGCCTTTTTTTCTGGGTGTTTTTTACTGACAACGACTGGAGGTGCTGTAGAAAACTAGACAATTTTGAAGCAATGTTCCATCTCGGGGAGACAGAAGTAGAAAGGCCCCTATTGATCCCGGGCGAACCACGTGGTTTATGGTTTTTGTCAGTGAGAATGAAAGAACATGATTTTTCTCACTTTGATGGATGTTTTTTGGACGGTTATGAGTTATGAGGACGTTATGAGGAGGTTATGAGGACGGTAAAATAATTTTTGAATTTTTTAACATGGTATTTTTTTAACTTTTTTACGTATCTTAAAATGACATAAAATATGCGTACGGTTCTACCAATCTTACTGTGTTCTTGTTCATAGACACGATGCGGCTTTCTCACTGGTACTCTATGGCAGGTTATCGACACTACCTAGTTTATTGCGTGCATTAAATAAGTATGTTTTACGAAGTGGAAGGATAAACACACAATTCATATCTGTAAAAAAGTGAAGATGAATTATTCGACGAAAGTATGTGCACAAGATAAAATCATCGTCGTGTTGAATGCTGACAAGGAGAAATACCTGAACTATGAAACGAGTGCAAGTGGTAACACTATTGGAAATGTATGCATGCGTTGTAATGACAGCGAGAAGTTAGATTCCTTTGGAGTAACCAAGAATCTCCATCATGCAAACGGTGGATATGCGAGAGTAACATTACCAGAGAAATTAGTACTCAAAGAGAATGCCAACGTAAAAATAATAGTTGATGAAGAGGGACAACTTCTAGCTAATGGTTCTGGTAGCATGTTAGCCGTTGATAGATCTTATCGCTGTCTTTCCGGTGTTAGCATTCGAATGAAAGCAAAGGGAAAAAGAAGACATGCATACAGCTGCACCAACATCATAAATCATATCTTGTCAATGTGTCAAAACTGCCATCTATGTAAAAATAATGTGACAATAGACAGTGAAATCGCAGGCAGCATAAAAAGGACATTAGCAGACAATATCATCAATGAATATAAAGATGAATTGACGGAAAGTGAAGCGCAAGTGTACTAATAATGTATAATAATTTATTTAACATATTTTTATATTAATATTCTACATGTCGTTATTTCATTAAAAATATTTTATGCATTTTTTTGTTAAGTGTTCATTATTTTTAGGGTATGATAGAACGTCAAACGTTCAGAATATTTATTAAAAAGGTCAGAGATGTAAGAAAAAGAATTTTAGAGATAATGATACTACTAGCAGGCTCAATTTTTCATAGAAGATAGAAAAGTTCAAGTTTTATTATGAATTTTATCAAAGAACACAATTCAATTCTAATTTCACCGGAGAAAATAAAAAGCTTCCACTTCAGTTTTAAGTTCACCAAGACATAAAAATTTAAAGTTCACTTCTAAATTTTTCCGTGAAGAAGAGACTGAGGACTGAACACACGGCTGGCAATTACCCTCATTTCCTCGTTTCCTTTATCGATTGTGATTATTTTCCATGATGCAGCTGTAACACTGACTATCATGATGAATATGTTCTAAGAGAAGAAAAAACGTGATCCTTTAAGAGACAACATAAGAGGTCATTCTACGAAATGGATTTTAAACAACGAAAACCGTGGTGGAAGAGTTCTCATATATCATTTAACGATAAAACTAATTATCGATATGCATAATGAATTTTATATTATAATCATACAATAAATTTGTTTATACTATATTTATTTTCTCCTACTAGATATGTATAGAATAAGGATACCAGCAGAGACTTCTGTATATGAATAGTTCAGTTTGATTAGATCATCCCAATAGAGTACTATCAGTCCACAGTCCCCCCACCCCCGGGGCCACGGGGCTGAAAGCCTGACACGGGTGGGACCCTCACCACCAAGGTTAGGTTAGGCTACCTATCATTTCTACGTTAACTTACATCCGGTTAAGTAGTGCGCCACTTAACCTTCTTTAAGTTAACCGAGAACGATTAGGTAACCTAACCTAATCTAACCTAACCTAACCTGACCTTGGTGTGAGTGTCCTCCCTGGGTAAGGCTGTCGGTCCCCGTGGCCCCGGGGTTGGGGGGGCCCAACTAGAAACTTTAGTTACCCTAACCTAACATGGTGTGTTGGGGTCGCACCCTTGGTAGGCTTGCGGTCTCCATGGCCCCTGGGGTGGGGGGTCCACCTAAAAATGTTAGGTTACCTAACCTAACCTTGGTAGTATGGGTCCCACCTGTGGAATGCTTTCAGTCTTAGTGGTCCCGGGTTTGAGGGACCGACCGATACATGACTGTTAACCTAACCTATCTTTACCTGGCTGGTGGGGTTCCTATCCATTGCTGGCGTGTGACTCTTGGGCTTCCCATTAGACGATCATGGAAAAAGGTGAGGTATGAGGGGGGGCCTAGTTGTCGTCCCATTATTTTTCGTTACTTAAAAGGGTCAATATTCAATTTTTTTGCTTGGATTTAATCCCCCTCTAGACTTTTTTGGTTATAGATGGAGTAAAAATCTTTATAAATCCTTTTAAAGACATATGTATAAAGTCTTTAGCTTAAAAACCTGGCCCCCCTGGAAGTTTGGGCACATTCTATCTTTAAGGACATTGTTATTGAGTATTTCAACTGAACAGAAGAAAAAAAAATCCTTCTTTAAATTGACTAAGACAATTATGGAAAAATTTGCACATTACGACACGAAATTTCATGTGTATAAGCTTAATTTGTTCAAGTAGAAATAACTCTATTTCTGAAAAACAAGTCATAGAATGGCTTATGACATTTAGGGTCTTTTGCAAATAAAAAGAAGACGTAAAATGAACCTGTTTTCCATAACCCCATGGGTCAGCATTTATTAATTTGATTAAGGAAATCAAATATACCGTTATTACCGCATACTATTTAGTGTTTGATATCATTGACTTCAGTGCATATTGAAATATAGATAGATATATATATATATATAAAGTAATGAATGCTCCAAATGAACTCAACAGTCCTTCGAAGGCTCATGTAGGGTTAAATTTAAATTTATATTCTCCCCCATGGATTTTACATATTTGAAGTATATAAATATACTTTCTGTAATTTTTTACAAAAACAAGATGAGTTATTCAAAAACTATGATAAAAACCCCCAACATTTAAATCTATTAAGAAATGTCGAAGCGTTGGACCTAATTTTTTAAACAGTATCGTTAGTTTTGAACTTGGTTTTCAAACACCTAGATAATTAAATGCCTTTATACTTGGTGTTTATAAAAAGTAACGCATTAACAAAGTAGTTTGTTCAAAGTAAAAAATTAAAATATGCTTCAGATAATCAAATAAAAAAGTTTTATTCAATATTTTTAATAATAATAAACTTTGTTTTTAAATTCTAAAAAAGTTGTGTAAAGAGTGATATTTTAAGGAGGGGGGTGACCCTTTTCTTATACGTAATAATTTTTGTTCATTTATGAACTTTGATGATGCTTCTTACTTTCAGTTGAATTTTTTAAATTTAATTTCTCAAACTTTTAAATAATACCGTGTAATCAGGTTCTCTTTCCATGAACAATTCCGATACTTGTATATTATACACACATCGCAATGGTAGCATGACAATTTTTTTCGTGATTATAATTTAAAACTGTACATAAACTCTTGATTTTTTGTCGTGTTACTTAGGTAATACACGAATATTTGGGTTTCCTTCCTAATTTTGAATTTTTAAACAAATTTAGCCCTAGCTAGTTAAAACTGTGCATAAATTCATGATTTTTTTTTATTTAGTCTAACAGCTCTTTACGTTTAGTTGAAAAATGTTCACTTGTGGGAAAAAACAGTTTTTGTCAATCTGACAGGTTTATCACTATACAAAAGTTTACATAAACTCTAATTTTGAACAATTATTCGTTATTATTTCTGCACATTTTTGATTTAGTCTAGTAGCACATTACTTTTAGCTGAATAATGTCTTCAATGATCCATCGTGGACAAATTTAGCCATAGATATTAAAAACTATACATAAATTTATTATTTTTTTATTTAGTCTAGCAGCTCTTTACTTTTAGTTGAAAAATGTCCTCTTGTTGAAAGAAACTTTTTGTCACTCTAACAAGTTCATCACTAGACAAAAGTTTACAGAAAATTTAAGTTTGAACTATTATTCGTTATTATTTCTGCACATCTTTGATTTTGTCTAGTAGCTCTTTACTTTTAGTTGAAAAATGACCTCTTGTGAAAAAAAAGTTCTTGTCACTCTAACAAGTTCATCACTAGACAAAAGTTTACAGAAAATTTAAGTTTGAATAATTATTCGTTATTATTTCTGCACATTTTTGATTTAGTTTAGGATGTCTTTACTTTTAGCTGAAAAATGTCCTCAATTATCCACAGTGAACAAATTTATCTCTACATAGTTTAAACTATTTATAAATTCATGATTTTTTTATTTAGTCTAGCAGCTCTTTACTTTTAGTTGAAAAATGTCCTCTTGTGAAAAAAAAGTTCTTGTCACTCTAACAAGTTCATCAATAGACAAAACTTTACAGAAAATTTAAGTTTAAACTATTACTCGTTAATATGTCTGCATATTGTTGATTAGTCTAGTAGCTCTTTACTTTTAGTTGAAAAATGTTCTCAATTATCAATCGTTAACAAATTTATATCTATCTAGATAAAAATGTATGTAAATACATGATTTTTTTTATTTAGTCTATCAAATGTGTAAGGCTAGTTGAACATGTTCTCTTGTGGAAAAAGTTTTTGTCACGAACAAGTTCATCAATATACAAAAGCTTACAAAAAATTTAAGTTTGAACACTTATTCGGTATTATTTCTTCACATCTTTCATTTAATCTAGTAGCTCTTTAATTTTAGTTTAACAATATTCTCAACGATCCACTTTTAACAAATTTAGCCCTAGCTAGTTAAAACTGTGCATAAATTCATGATTTTTTATTTAGTTCTCTTACTTTTACTTGAAAATGTCCTCTTGTGGAAATAAAGTTCTTGTCACTCTTACAAGATCATCACTAGACAAAAGTTTACAGAAAATTTAAGTCTGAATAATTATTTGTTATTATTTCTGCACATCGTTGATTTAGTCTAGTAGCTCTTTACTTTTAGTTGAAAATGTCCTCATTGATCCATCGTTAACAAATTTAACTCAAGCTAATTAAAAAAATGTATAAAATCATGATTTTTTTATTTAGTCTATCAGCTTATTACTTTTAGTAGAAAAATGTTTTCTTGATTTAGTCTTGTAACTATTTACTTTTAGTTGAAAAATGTCCTCTTTTGAAAAAATTTTTTGTCACTCTAACAAGTTCATCACTAGACATAAGTTTACAGAAAGTAGCCTCTTAGTTTAACTGAGGTATTGGACCTTTCATCTATTTCGAACAAAAAAAAAACTAGTTGAAGTTGTGTTTAAATTCTTCATCAATATAAAATCAAAAACATGAAAATTAAAAATGTAAAATGTTGATGCTATCATATCCTATTACTGTATTTAGTTGCCCAAAGAGAGATAAATTCATCCAAAATCTTAATAGTGTCGTTATTTTTAGCTCAACTACTACTACTACTACTACTACTCACCACTGCAACAGAAATCTAGTTTTTTTTTGTAACTAAATTATGGTAAATATGTTTGTTTGGTTCGAAAATAAACTATCCCCGTAAAATCTGAACTAATACAGGTTTTTGACTGTAAACTCTAGTTTTTCATCATAGTTTTCTCAATCTTTTAGGATTTATGGAGCGAGTGGGAGCTCATAATTGAGGAGGGGGAGCTTCTTCTCTGTACTAGTACATCGTTTGATGTTACTGTCAAGCTCACAGTTGAGGAGGAGGAGCTTCTTCTCTGTACTAGTACAGAAATTGATGCTACGAGCCGAATGTTTATTGTAGATGACGAGCGATTGGCACCAGGTTTATCTTCAATTAGAGTACGTGAAGATTTATTTGAGTAGATATCTCCTTTGTTCGATATACCTATAAATGATAATGAGATTGAATGTACACCACCCCCTCTAATAGATAAAATGGTAGTTGAGGGTAATGATAATGATGTTGTGATAATTGAACCAGACATTGTATATTTAAAAATTTTTGTAAATATTGATATTTCAAGTGAATAAAAATATTTAGAAGAATCATTTATTTTTCATCATTGACAGAAAACTTGACTGTGGACTGATAGTACTCTATTGAGATGATCTAATCAAACTTAACTTTTCCTATACAGAAGTCTCTGCTGGTATCCTTATTCAATACATTTCTAGTAGGAGAAAATAAATATAGTATAAACAAATTTATTGTATGATTATAATATAAAACTCATTATGCATATCAATAATTAGTTTTATCGTTAAATGATATATGAGAACTCTTCCACCACGGTTTTCGTTGTTTAAAATCCATTTCGTAGAATGACCTCTTATGTTGTCTCTTAAAGGATCACATTTTCTCTTCTCTTAGAACATATTCATCATAATATTCAGTGTTACAGCTGCATCATGGAAAATAATCAAAATCATAGTAAAACTTTTCATATCTTTTATAGAAAAATTTAGAATTGAACTTTAAATTTTTTTATGTCTTCGTGAACTTAAAACTGACGTGGAAGCCTTTTATTTTATATGTTGAAATTATAGATAAATTGTGTTCCTTGGTAAAATTCAAAAGAGAACTTGAAATTCTCTATCTTCTATGAAAAATTGAGCCTGCTAGTAGTATAATTATGTCTAAAATTATTTTTCTTACATCTCTGACCTTTTTAATAAATATTCTGAACGTTTGACGTTCTATCATACCCTAAAAATAATGAACACTTAACAAAATAATGCATAAAATATTTTTAATGAAATAACGACATGTAGAATAGTAATATAAAAATATGTTAAATACATTATTATACATTATTAGTACACTTGCGCTTCACTTTCCGTCAATTCATCTTTATATTCATTGATGATATTGTCTGCTAATGTCCTTTTCATTCTGCCTGCGATTTCACTGTCTATTGTCACATTATTTTTACATAGATAGCAGTTTTGACACATTGACAAGATATGATGTTGGTGCAGCTGTATGCATGCCTTCCTTTTCCCTTTGCTTTCATTCGAATGCTAACACCGGAAAGATAGCGATAAGATCTATTAACGGCTAATATGCTACCAGAGCCATTAGCTAGAAGTTGTCCCTCTTCATCAACTATTATTTTTACGTTGGCATTCTCTTTGAGTACTAATTTCTCTGGTAATGTTACTCTCGCATATCCACCGTTTGCGTGATGGAAATTCTTGGGTACTCCAAAGGAATCTAACTTCTCGCTGTCATGACAACGCATGCATACATTTCCAATAGTGTTACCACTTGCACTCGTTTGATAGTTCAGGAATTTCTCCTTGTCAGTATTAAAAACGACGATGATTTTTTCATGTGCACATACTTTCGTCGAATAATTTATCTTCACTTTTTTACAGATATGAATTGTGTGTTTATCCTTCCACTGCGTAAAAAATACTGATTTAATGCACGCAATAAACTAGGTAGTGTCGATAACCTGCCATAGAGTACCAGTGGGAAAGCCGCGTCGTGTCTATGAACAAGCACAGGGTACGATTGGTAGAGCCGTAAGCTTATTTCATGGCATTTTAAGATACGTAAAAAAAGTTAAAAAAATACCATGTTAAAAAAATTCAAAAATTATTTTAAAAAAGGGGGGGTGGGGTCCCGGTGGTCTTTGGGGACTCGAGGTGCATTAGGGGGACCGGAGGCCTTTGGGGTTGGGGTAGGGGACCTCACGATACTGCTCAAATGGAACTTGTGTATTATAACGACCACAGAGTTTCACCCTCAAATCCTCTTCTAAAACATCTTCTAAAATCATCTTTTAAAATGTCTCTAACTGTTTCGCCGAAATAATTCCCTAAAATGTCTAAAACGGTTTCGCCCATTTCAACTTGCAAAATGGGTTTAAGATGGACATTAAGAAAATAACTTGTTCTGAAAAGATATAATGAAGCCTTAAAAAAGTATTAAAAAATGGGGGCTCAGGGGCCTTTGGGACGGTGGGGGCCCTTTGGGAGCCGGGGGGACCTTTGGGGACCGGGGGCTTCCTTCCGAGTTGGGGTATGGGGGATCGGAGCCCTTTGGGATTGGGGTAGGGGGATCTGAGCCCTTTGTGGTTGGGGTAGGGACCTCATGACACTGTTCAAATGGAACTTGTGTATTATAACGACCACAGAGTTTCACCCTCAAATCCTCTTCTAAAAAATCTTCTAAAATCATCTTTTAAAATGTATCTACCTGTTTAGCCAAAATAATTCCCTAAAATGTCTAAAACGGTTTCGCCCAAATAACCCCTAAACGTAATTTCTGCGTGTTCCTTTTGTTTTTGACATCCCTGCGCTGTCACATTTGAAATTACTAGGAAACCCTTTCCCGCGTTAATCTCTTCATCTCATAAATGTTCCTAGCTACACTATTAAGGTTTTGTTAGAATATCAATTTATCTCTCCGACTTAAAGATGAGTGAAGCCGTATTTAAAAATAGAATTTCTATCTCTTTAGAATCCCGCATAATTCCAAGAAAACAAGTAATGTCATTTCTAATTCCTGTCACTAAAGATCGATTAAGCCCTATTTAAAAATAGAATATTAATTTTTCTCTCTGACCTAAAGAGCGTTTATCCCTCAGACCTAAGATCAAAGAAGCCATACTTGTTTCTTTATTCCCCTTTTTGTAAATCAATAATCCCCCTAGCGATTATGTAAATCAATTTCTCAGGTTAGGTTAGCCTAAAGATCAAAGAAGCCATAATGTCTCTTAATTCCCCTTTCGTGAATCAATAATTCCCCGCCAATTATGTAAATCAATTTCATCGAAGCTATGAATATAGCATCAAAGATCAAAAAAGCCATGTTTGTTTCTTAATTCTCCTTTCGTGAATCAATAATTCCCCTCGATTATATAAATCATCCCCATTGTCATTACATCTGGACCAACAACAACAAATAAATCGATCCTTGAAACATCCATCAAAGTGAGAAAAATCCTGTTTTTTCATTCTCACTGACAAAAACCATAAAAACATCCATAAATTGAGCAACACACATAACCATCCATGAAACATCCATAAAAGTGAGAAATTCATGTTTTTTCATTCTCACAGACAAAAACCATAAAACATACATAAATTTATGTTGACATTCATAAAAAACAACAAATAAATTGACAAACACTCATAAACGTCCAAGAAACATCCATAAAAGTGAGAAAAATCCTGTTTTTTCATTCCCACTGACAACGAACAGACATTAAAATATGCATAAATTATGTAAAAAGTTGTAGGTGACAGTAGGGGTGTCGCTTGGGAGTAGCACCCCCCTCTCTACTTCCAATGCCTTCCATAATCTTTTCTCCCTTCCATAGGACAAAGTCCATCAAAATAAACCGTGTGATTGGGAATACAATGCATCCCTGCATAAATCCTGATTCAATACGAAATCATCAACTAGCCTCATGTCCTACCTTAACCGCAGCAGTGTTATTCTCGTACATAGCACTAATCACTTTAATGTATTTGTCTGGTATACCATACAAGGATAACACCTTCGCTAAAGCTCTTCTATTGGCTCAATACAACGCTTGCTCATAATCTATAAAACTGTGGACTCAATAGGTCTGATGAATCAGGCACTTCTCAATTATTAATCTAAGAGTGAATATTTGGTCGACTCCATCATTTCCTACTCCTAAAACCTTACTGTTCTTCTATTAAAACTTTATTTATAGTATCTCTAAGTCTAGCTTCCTGCAGGAACCAAGCTAAAGCCGTTATAATTGCCATACTCCCTCTTATCACCTATCTTTTAGAGGAGTTTAATTAAAGTGTTTCTAAAATCACTATGTACTTCCCATTTTTCAAAAATCATATTCACAATTTTTGATTATTTATCTCTAACTTTACAACACCATTAAAAAAAAAATTACACTTTTAAAGTCTGGGACCTTATTAACTATTGATTATTTTAATACACTCTCTAATATTCTTTATCGCAAAATAAATCTTCCTTCACTCCCAATGTTTCACAAACTTTTTCATGCATTTGAATTTTTTTTTTCTGTGAATCTATCAAGGTTTAGCAAATTCTTAAAATGTTTTACCCACTTCTCTTTCGCTCTTTCCTTATCACTAATTGTGCCCCTGTTCCTATCTATTTCAGATTGGCTGTTCCCTCTCAATTTTTTAACATGCTAGTACAGTATTTCACTATTATGCCGCCTGGCTGCATCTTCCAGACCTTCAGGAATTTTATCATCCATGGCCTCTACTTCACATCTCCTTAATACATATTTTAATGCTTTCTCTACTTTTCTTACGTTAAATATCTTGAGAATCACCAGCTGAAAAATTTCGAGGGGGTAGAATATAAACCTAAGCTTTCCAAATAATCCCACAAACGTCTTTTGAACCCCCAAAGTTGAAATGGAATGTCTAATTTACCTGCAGCAAAAACTTTTTTGAGCCTCAGAGCACAAAAATAAAAATACTTTTTTTTTCTCTACTTTCCGTCAGCATTATCATCGTGCACAGCAAATCATTTTGGGTAAAGTAATTAAATAAAAACTATACTTCGGTAAACTTGAAATGTAGTTTAAATATATGGAAATATAGAGAAAATATGGAAGCTCGTAATGGTCTCTATCCTTAAATGAGATGGAGATGTGGTAAAAGTCCCATGTAATCAAGAAACAGTCCTTTGTTGTCCTTCTTTTTCACTATTTTATATGCGGGGGGAGGTGTTTTATTTTTTTTTATCTGCTCCTCAATTGTATCTCAAAGATATAAAAGACAAATCTCAAAAATGTATTAAGTTATGTTATAATCTGAATATTAACCTTATCTATTTTCTTACTCTTTTCTTTTGTGTTTGCTTTTGGACACACAATCTATGAACCAAAAATAAGTCTTAATTATAAACTGGAAAGGAAATTAGAAGATATTTTAATGAAAATGAGATATGTAAATTTCTGAAGTTTAAGTTAAATATAAGCTGCTTTTTTTTTTGCCTTATCAATTGGTAAAGGTTAATAAGGTGTGCAATATGTTAAACAGGTTTTATTTTAAGTCATTTAAACATCATTTTTTAAACTTAATTTGCAATAAAATTAAGATTGCTTAGAATCTATTTTTCTCGGTGAATCAGGTCTGCCACATCCTGAGATTTTCCGCAATATCCTGGGATCTCAGTCCAGAGCTACGGATCTTTGGAAGATAATATATATTACACGTAAAAAGTATTCTTTAGTGTGTATAACGCTCGAGGGGTGCTGAGTTCCCACCACCTGGTCTAAATCTCGGAACGCCAGGTGTGCCACATAGTTCTGCCATGCCCTGCATAGTTCTGTCAAGCTTGAAAAAGTTTCCAAAAACTCTTGGTACAATCCCCAAGATACTTTGCACAATTCCGCCATACTTGGCAAGCCCCAGCTCGGCTGTGATAATTAAAAGGGCGACATACGCCATTTTTGCTACTTTTCAGGAGAGCCAGAAAACGGAAAAAAGTTTGTTGGCTGTGGTCGCTCTGAAGGGCGAGGCTAATGGAGATCAAGGGAACATATTCTAGACCAGCCTTTTCTGCTTTTTTCAGTGGTATAAATTGAATTCGAGAATTCTGAGCAAGCTCGAAATTATTCCATTTTATGGCGTATGTCTCCTTTTTCCTTGACAAAAAAAGGAGACATATGCCAGGTCCCCATGTTATAATTACAACAACTGTTTCTTCTTTTCTTCAAATCACGATGATTATGCTGAAATTCGGCTGATTCTTGAGCCAAAAAGGAGACATATGCCAAATATTAAAGTTCAAAAGAACAGGGAAACAGGGTCAAAAGGAGACACGTGCTCTGCACGTATCTCCTTTTTGGCCCAGCTGCGATCCGCGTCCAAGAGTGGCGTATGTCTCTTTTTTTATCTTCGCAACGGTAGGAGATAGGAGAATTCTGACTTCACCATTCGATTCCTCGTGCTGGGTTTACCCATGACTTACTCATAACTCACTTTCGACCAAAATGGCATATGTCGCCCTTTTAATTATCACAGCCGAGCTGGTGTACAGAATTTCTTATAGGAGCAGCTCCTATTAGTGCTATCCGCGGATACATTTGATTTCTCGGTGGTAACCATGTACAAAGGTTATGGTTAACTTACGAGCATGGAAAATGGTACTAGAGTCAAAAGAAAAGATCACCAGTGCCATCTAGCGTTTGGCATTTCTTGGATTTTTTTTTCTGCGTATTACTAAGGCAAAATTGGTTGCCCATACTCATTGGCCCTGTGCTGAAAATGTTGTCGATTTTTGACATTCAATATGTCTGGCAATCAGAAAAGATGAACTTGTCACGATCTGCGCATGACTTCCGTCAATAAATCAGTACTGTTGAACTATCGAAAAAAATAACAATCATATTTCATTATAATGAAGTTGCAAGCAATAATTTATTAGTCTTCATGCTGTTTGAATGATGATGCTAAGAAAAATCATAGAAGAGAGGGAAAAAAATATATTGCGCAAAATAATATGAAACATGCAAGCAATATCTCTAATTATTGAATCTTCTTTTTTTTGCAATTTTATAGGCTATGCCAATTCTGCCAAACTAACGTAGCTGCTTAAGAACAGGTTTTCGGGCAACTTCTTCAAAGTTGATCTTTTGCCATGTCAGTTTGAAGCCACAACGGCACTTCGTTGAGGCATGGTCTCTTGTTACTTGAAAAGGGCAACAGATATGGTGATTTCTTCTCAAAAGTACCCTCACCCAATGTTCTATGACCACTGATTGAATTTGATCATACCTGAAAAAAAAAAAAAAAGACACAGCAGTGTTTCCCAAGCGAAACTTAAAAGAACAAAGTTTTCCTGCCGAAACAAAGAGCAAACTTGAAAATAAAAACGAACAAAAATTATTGCTTCACTGATAACGCAAGATATGTCTACAAAGATAGCTCAAATAACTGACTCATGATATTTTCCAGTATTTGTAGAATTCTAAAAACAAGCGTTTTACTGAAAACTGAGCATGCTTCAGTTCTGCTGAGTATAATTGTTCATACTAAAAATTACCGATATCAAGATCAGCGAAAGACTGTAGAGAGGCTTATGAACTAGTCTTTTATTTTTGAAGGCTACTCATGGAATTTTCTTATCCTAAGAGAATATCCTGTTCTTTCTAAGTGTTTTTCAGAGAAGAAGCTGGTTTTGGATTCTACTGATATTAGAAAATATTACGAGTCCGTTTATTAAAGCCAGTTTTGTAGTAGCAGAGAGCTGAGTTAAATTTAAAACGAACAAAAATTATGGCTTAGCAGATCTAAAAAAAGGAGGACCTTTATCCTTTGTTTGTCCAAATCTGCGAAGCAATAATTTTTGTTCGTTTTAAGTTTAACTTAGCTCTCTGCTACTACAAAACTGGCTTTAATAAATGGACTCGTAATAATTATTGCTGTGTAATATACTGATGTGTGTTACTGTCTTTGCCTTTTGCAGATCAATAAGTTCAGCTCTTCACTCTCGCTGTGTAATATTTCTTCAAGATTTTCACTATTCGCTTCTATTCAAACGTATCTTGTATGGACGAATCTATACTCAATAACAGATACTGCATCCTGTTCAACACTTTCGTGGTCTTTTCCTAATAAGACTGTGACAATAGTTTTTTTTAGATAGATAAAAACCAATATCAGAGTTATCGTATCTTGAGACAATTATCTAAATTCAAAATCCTCCTGTTAAAACTGCTGCAGTAACATTAAATGACATTAGCAGTGGCATTCCTGGATCCACTGGGCTTCCACTTCTTCTAGCAAAAGAGAAACAGGGAAAGAGGTATATTTTAGGACTGTGTTGTCTGGGGATGATAATAAATGGGTAATTTTTTGTGGAGGTAATTCTATGTCACTTAGGGAAATAATAAGATATTTGGGAAGGGTTAGATGAAAGAGTGGCCCTTACAATTGTCACATCTCTGGAGAGTGGGAGGAAAATTTGCTGCATTTTCTGTGGAAGAAGTGTGAAGAATTATGGGATATGAGAAACGAAGCTTCTGCAATGGATAAGGGGGGAGGTATTTTCTTATTATTAGGAATCTGGCGCTGTTTATTCGTGGGGATACGACCCACCGGGAAGGAGTTTAATAATCATTATATTCATATTAATGCTTTTGTATGTTTTTTTTCTTGTTTTAATCGTGTTGTTCAATTGTTTACTTGACTAATTCAATTGTCTTTGTATGATCTTACACTTTTTTTGTGTGGCCATGGCCCTGTGTTTTTTTGTTTGTCAAATATACTCTGTTACGCTATAGTATGATCTGGTGTCCTTAAAGACTGTCAAAAGACCCAATACAGCGTAAGATGATATTTGGTTTGGTTTTTAAGACCTTCAAAAAAATTAATAAAAAAAAAAAATTGTAAAATTGTAAAAGACACCTGATCCAGGTTGTTTTTGCAACCCTAAGCCTACTTTAGAAACTCATGCATGTATGTTCCATAAGTGCCATATATGTGTTATAAATTAATAATTCTCTTTTTTGCAGCATATATCCTAAATATGTACGCGGATCAAAATATTTTACACAACATTAATAGATATTATACGAAGTTGCGACTATTTTTGCAGAAATTCATCATTGTAGCGTGGGAGATAATAAGCGGCATATACTGCTGCAGTAAAGTTTTGTGTGAAATTGCAAAAAGCTTTTTCAAATAACAGCGTGAAGCAGTTTTATTTATTTATTAAAATGGTACGCTATTCATGGCTGCATTCCAGAGACTCTTTTAAACATTAAAATGTAGATATTATCTCGATCGGCCTTTCAGAGGATATTAAATCAAGACTCATTTTCTGTTTCAGAACTTAAGTTCTACGAACAATAACATGTTTTTTAAATATTCCAAGTTCTATTTTATAGTGTAGAAGTTTGTTATCAAACAGTTCGTGGTAACGAAGTGTGAGTAAGGAGCGACCCGGCTCAATGGTAACGAAACTCTAAAAAACAGAATTTTTATACCAATAGATAAATCAAAAGAATAAGATTTTAATTCTAATTTGAAATATATAAGTTTTATCAAGTTTAATTTTACCCATCAAAAGTTACGCGCCTGAGAAAATTTGGCTGATTTTCGAAAAAAGGGGGAAAGACCCCCTAAAAGCTATAGAACCTTAATGAAAATCACACCATCATATTCAGCGCATCACAGAATCCTACTGTAGAGGTTTCAAGCTCCTATCTATAAAAATGTGGAATTTTCCATTTTTTGCCAGAAGAAAGATCACGGATGCGTGTTTATTTGTTTTTTTCTTTTCCCCAGGGGTGATCGTATTGACTCAGTGGTCCTAGAATATCGTGGCGGGGCTCATTCAAACGAAAATCAAAAGTTCTAGCGCCATGTTTAAGTGACCAAAAAAATGGAGGGCACCTAGGTCCCCTCCCACGCTCATTTTTTTCTCAAAGTCACCCAATTAAAATTTTGAGATAGCCATTTTGTTCAGCATAGTCGAAAATCGAATAAATATGTCTTTTAGGATGACTTAATCCCCCACAGTTCCCAGGGGAAGGGCTGCAAGTTATGAACTTTACCCATTGGTTACATATTGTATTGGTTATTGGGAAGTAAACAGACATTTTCAGGAAGGATTTTTATCTGGTGGGGGGGGAGGGGGACTGGAGGAGGGGGTTAATCGGGACAATCTTTCCTTGGAGGATGTTTCTTTGGGGTAAGGGACATTTCTATGAAGGGGGCGCCGGATTTCCAAGCATTATTTAAAAAACGATCAGAAATTAAATAAAAAAAAACAAGTTTTTTCAACTGAAAGTAAGGAGCAACATTAAAACTTAAAACGAACAGAAATTATTATGTATATGAGGGGGTTCTCCCCCCAGTGAATACCTCCCTCTTTACGCTACAGTTTTTTTTAGTGGATTCAAAAGAGCTATCTATTCTAATTAAACGGCCTTTGTGATTCAGAGGTTTGTGAATTAAATTTTTTTTTAACTTTTAACGTAAAGAGCGTGGTATTGACTAAGGGGAGAACCGCCTCATATACGTAATAACATATACGTAATAAAAAAACAATAAAAAAACAAGCGATACGGCTCAATAGTAATCAAAACTTTTAAAAACGAAATTTTGATGTCAATAAATGTATCAAAAGAATGGGCTTATAATGCTGATTCTACATATATAAATTTTGTTAAGTTTAGTATTACTCAACAAAGGCTACGAGCCTGAGAAAATTTACCTGATTTTTTAAAGAGGGGGGAAACATCCCCTACGAGTGAAAGAATTTTAATGAAAATCACACTGTCAGATTCAGAGTATCAGAAAACCCTATTACATAGGTTTCAAGCTCATATTTGCAAAAATCTGCAACTTTGATTTTTTGCCAGAAGAAAAAAAATACGAATATAGAAGTTCGTTACGTAAGTTAATCTGTAAATTACGTCAGAACCAAACTTAGAGACAGCCATTTAGCAAAAGAAAAGTAAAATTTTTATGCAAATTTTGTTTACTTATTCAATGACGGCGAGCCAAAATAAAAGCTGCATTAACTAAAAAACGATCAGAAATTAAATAAAAAAAACGAGTTTTTTAAACTGAAAGTAAGGAGCGACATTAAAACTTGAAACGAACAGAAATTATTCCGTATATGAAAGGGGCTGTCCCCTCCTCAACGTCTCGCTCTTTACGCTAAAGTTTGACTCTGTCTCGCAACTTTATTTTTTTTAAACAATAAAAAACTTTAGCGTATAAAGCGAGGTGTTGAGGAGGGGACAGCCCCTTTCATATACGGAATAATTTCTGTTCGTTTTAAGTTTTAATGTCGCTCCTTACTTTCAGTTTAAAAAACTTGTTTTTTTTATTTAATTAGTCTTTAAGAAACAATACTTAAGAAGTACCAAAATAAAAAGAATTTGAAAAAGAAAATCTGTTGGAACCGCAATAGCGATGTCATACTAAAGGGCCACAATGCTTCAAAGTACAGTAAACTTTGGAGGACATACATCTGATTGGAAATCGAATATAGTGCCATAGTTCTAGTGCCCTTTTTAAGAGTCACAAGTGATCAGAAAGCAACCAGCCTCCCGCCCCACGCCCCTTTTCCTCCAGAATGTATCAGATCAAATTTTGAGATTACCATTTAGTTCAAAGTAGTCCAAATACCAAATAACTACGTCTCTTGGGTTAACAGCTCCACCACCCCATGGGGCAAGGGCCATGGGGCATGGGGCAAGCAAAAATTATTCTTCCAGAAAAGACATAGCCCCCGCAGCCCCTGGGGTGTTGCAGGTTTTAAAAGTTGCCCATTATTTATATACTAGGTAAGTTAGTGGGAAAAAGGGGAGTAGTCCATCTTGAGTCTCCAATCCTTGTCCATTTATTTATAATTTATTGATATAGTAACTTTGATTTTGGGGTTCCATTGGGTTGACTGGACCAAGTCGATGTTGATTGGCGAAAGAAGGGAGTTAGCCTCTTTCGGTCAACTGTAAAAATCTGAAACAATAGAAACCTTTCAGTCGAAAGCTTCACAACAGAAAGCTAAAATTATGAACAAATAGCTATATTTCATATAATGGATCAAACACTCAAATCTTCGTTAATGAGATTATCCAAATTTGTCAAGTGACAAAGCGTACCACATCAGGCCATTCTGAAATAGTCTTAAGATAAATTAAATGAATAAAAAACTTTTTCAACTGGAAGTAAGGAGTAACATTAAAACTTAAAACGAACATTATTACGTGTAAGAAGGGGGCTACTCTTCCTCAAAACCTCGCCCTTTACTCTAAAGTTTTTTAGTATACTTTTCAAAAAGCTTCTTATTGCTTTAATTAAACGACCCGTGTCTTTCAGGAGCCATCCTTAAAGAATTGGGACAAAGGTCAAACTTCAACGTAAAGAGCAAGGTGTCGAGGAGGGAGCAACCCCCTTCATATACGAAATAGTTTCTGTTCGTTTTAAGTTTTCCATGTTGCTCCTTACTTTCAGTTGAAAAACCTTGTTTTTTATTTATTTTCTGATCGTGTTTCAAATAATGCCATGAGATCTGGTCCCACCACCAAGGAGAAACCCCCACCTCTTGGAAATATCCTCTAGACAACTCAGTTCCGATGAAAATTTACCCCGGACAATTAGCCTACCCTTAACGACTCCACGCGTAAAATTGAGACGCAAAAGAGAAAACAAAGCATTTAAAAAGAATTTTGCATAGGAATTATGGCAAATTCCCCCAGTGTATAATATCCCCTGACAAGTTCAACCCCCGAAAAATCTTCTCCCCATGAAAAATTCCCCCGCGGAAAAACACCCACCATAAAATTCGTCCCCCCACCCGAAAATATATGCAAACTTCCCAATAATAAATACTACGTAAACAACGGGAAATTTTTTTAACTTAAAGACCTTTCCCCTTGGGCTGTGGGGGGTCATGTTGTATGAAAAGGCATAGTTATTGGGCCTTTTAACTATAATGAAAAAAATGGATATCTCAAAATTTTGATAGAATCATTTTGGGAAAAAATGAAGCTCCAATCTTTTTTGTCCCTCCCAAAAAAATTGGAGTTGCCCTCCAATCTTTTTGGTCCCTCGATAAGGGCACTAGAGTTATAATTTCCGTACGAATAAGTCCTCTCATAATATTATAGAACCAGTGGGTCGGTACGATCACCCCTTAAAAAAAAAAAAAAAAAAACGCATCCGTAATCTTTCATCTGGCAAAAATACAAAGTACCATAATTTTGCAGATAAGAGCTTAAAGCCTCTACAGGAAGGTTTTCTGATAAGCTGAATCTGGTGGTATGGTTTTCATTAAGATTCTATAACTTTTAGGAGATGTTTCCCTTTTTTTCGAAAATCAGGTAAATTTTCTCAGGCTCGTAGCCTTTAATGGGTAAGACTAAACTTAATTGAACTTATATGCTTGAAATCAGCATAATAAGAAGATTATTTTTATACATCTTTTGGTATTAAAATTCCGTTTTATAGTGTTTCGGTTACTATAGAGCCGGGTCGCTCCTTACTTACAGTACTTCCCAGGAACTCTTTGATTAAATATAAATACCAAATACTTCGCGAAAAAAAGACTTAAATTATATCTACAAAATCTTCTGAAAAAAAATATGTAGCATAGGATTGCTCAGAAAAACAAAATATTTATAAAAACCAAATAGTTTGAAAACCAAAATATTTAATGTCATTTCAAACCTGCTATTGTAAAACCAAAATATTGTCTTTTCATTTCAAACCTACTTTGAATACAACAATTTTGAAATTAATAAAATTTAAGTTAAAATTTCGGTACTTCTCGGTTATTGGAAACACACCCAAGGCTGTATCCAGGGGGAAGTAGGGGGGTTTGAACCCCCCGAAATGTTTGTCTGACTCGTAAAAACGTAATAAAAATGGATATGAACAAATAGTTTATGTTTTTTTTAGTTTTCTTTGTGTAACCCCCCCTCCCCCCGAAAAATAATCCTGGGTACGGCCTTGAACACCCAAAAAATGAAATTAGATCAATCCTAATAAAAAATAACAAAAAATGAAGATAAAATAATACTTTAGAAACAAAATTATGGAAAACTAAACCAACCTAACGTGACCCAAACTACCGTAACCTAACCCCCACCTCCAATCCTAATGTGCAAATATGTAGACCAAATTACAGAAGTCCAATGCATTGTATCACCAATCACTTGTTTTTGTAGCTATGAAACCAGTTTTCTGAGATGTAGCCTAAGCATAATTCTTGAATATGTTTCCAATAACCAACAAGTATCAAAATTACTTAAACATCTGTAAACTGTTCTGAAAACTTTAATAACCTGGTGTGAAAATACAAAAGTGAGCATTTAGAATAGCAATCGGCATCTTTATTTACTATGAGTTTAATTGAAAGTTTACACGCTTTTCTAAGCGTTGACTACTAAATTTTATTTGTTCTGTTTAGTTTTTTTTACCCAAGAATTTCACTAGAAAAAAAAGATCAGTCAAACATATTTGACATGGGAGTACTGAATAGTTACGCTAACATTCAAGTTGACATCAATTTTCAGTTGACACTGCGCATCGAACATGGCTTAGCAGCATTTGATAGATGACCCATACGGATTGACAAAAAAAGATTCGATATACTTTACAAAGAATGTATACATGCTGACTTCTGTGTCTTTTGTAAATCAATCCCTCGTCGCTTTCCGACTTTTTTTTTATATTGCTTCTGCGGGTGATCAGTTTTATCTAAATGTCAAATTTGAATTCATATGTCATCTGGTAATCATGTGTGGTGACGGGTTCCCACAACCAAATATTCTATTTTCTATAATACATTGTATTCTTTGTACATAAATGGCTAGCATAGAAGACAAAACCGTCTGTTTCGTCTGTTTCAAAACCGTTTTGTTTGCCACAAAACTTAAGCCGTTCGATAATGAAATACACCCCTTTGTTATTATTTCATTTACTATTATATTTGTTTTATCATTTTACATTATATTTTTTTTATTATTGCTGTTATTTTATTTTACGTTTTAAACTCTTATTTGGGTAATAAATAAAAAACCTCAACCCAATTTTGAAGAAATGCTCTAAAGAAGTTAAATTAGGTGCATGGGCTCAACAAACATGTGTAGCTGCGACAGGGAATCACCCCTAGGATTAATCCCAAGCGTTCATCAGGGAAACTTTGAATCGCGAAACCAAAACTACTACCCATGGTGTTGGGATATCTTCCCTCTAAAAAATTGTACCCTCTAAGCTCTGTATATATGCACCTTAATTCATACACACTACCAGTTATTCTTATGTATCCGGTTCCCGCATTTTATGAATAATTAAAACGAAATTTGCTTATTAATTTTCTTTTTTTTTGGCTAAATGGCTTTCCCGAAATTTTGTTCTGACGTAACTTATACGAATTAACTTACGTAACGAACTTCTATATTCGTATATTTTTTTTACGTACATTAGGGAGTTCGCCCCCTAGTCAATATCTCGCTCTTTACGCTAAATTTCAAATTTTGTTCCAATTCTTTAAGTAAAGTTAAGATTGTGTCCTAATTCATTAAAAACGACTCCTGAAACACAAGGGTTTTCTAATTAGAACAATAAGTAACATTTTTAAAAGTGCCAATAAAGTTTAGCGCAAAGAGCGAGGTAATGACTAGGGGGCGAACCCAATCATATACGTAATAATTTCTGTACGTTTTAAGTTTTGACGTTGCTTTTTACTTTCAGTTGATTTTTTTTTTTTATTTCTCATTGTTTTTTTAAATAACACTGGGAAATCCGGTGCCCCCTTCATAGAAATGTCCCTTCCCCCATGAAAAATTCATCCATGGAAAGATCCTCCCACGTAACCCCCGACCCCCCCCCCAACTACCAGAAAATATCCCCCTGAAAACTTCTGTATACTTCCCAATAACCTATACTTGGCTATATGTAAACATTGGGCAAAGTTCCTAACTTGTAGCCCATCCCCTGGGCTTGCGTAACTTTTGATGAGTAGGACAAAACTTGGTGAAACATATATATTTGAAATCAGCATAAAAATTTGATTCTTTTGATGTATCTATTGGTATCAAAATTCCTTTTTTAGAGTTTCGGTTGCTATTGAGGTCGCTCCTTACTTACAGTTCGTTACCACGAACTGTTTGATACTAGGTGAAACCAAGGTGTTACCTGGTAAACTAATTTATTGTTTTATATGCTGTGTAATGATTTTAAACTTATTATTTTTCTGCCTAAGTTTTTAAGATAATTTTAATTTTGTACTGTAATCTACTGATATAATAGCTCCTGTAGAGCTATGAAAAGCGAAATAGATTAATTTGCTGTTGTGAGGCTACGCATTTTCTTTTGACTCCTAAATCAATATTCTTGTTTTTTATAGTTGGCTTTTGTGTTTTCAGTAAAGCGCTAGTTTTCTGTAAAGTCACAAAGATAGGGAAATATCACCAGTTGATTTATTTGCGTTAGTTTTTTATTATATATGTAAGATAGGCTGTGAAGCAGTAATTTTTGTTAGTTTCACTCTTTACTTCACGTAAATACTTTCTAAGACCACACTGGCTATACATGACGTATGAAGCTAAGAGAGGAAAGGAAACAATAAGTGATAAATTAAACCAAAAAAGGGTAAAATATGAAGACGAAAAACCAGCAAATATTTGGACAAGAACCTCCGCCAAGTCTTCCTCAGTGCTAAAAAAAAAAAAAAAAAAAAAGGTTAGATTCTTGTTTTTTTTTTTTTTTTTTTTTTTTTTTTTTTTTTTTTAGCAATGAGGACGAATTGGCGGAGGTCCTTGTCTAAATATTTGCTTGTTTTTCGTTTTCATATTTTACCACTGGCTGACAAAATCCTTGTTTTCTCACCCTTTTTTGGTTTTATTTATCATTTATTATTTCCTTTCCTCTCTTAGCTTCATACGCTCTTTAATTCCCTTGGAAAAACTTTGTTTTATGAATTAATTTCCATCAAAATCACACCTTTTTTGGGAGAGTTTCGTTCTTATTCAAAAATGTGTGTGAATTTTCATGTACTAATAGATTTTAGTGAATAACTTAAACTTAAAACATTTTGCATATTAAGAATCAACATGAACGATAGATTTCATTGTTGTGTACGTCGAAATCAAAACTTCGTTTTTAAGAGTTTCGGTTTCTATTGACAAAGGTCGCTCTTACCCTCATTTTGTTACTGCGTGCTGTTATATTCAAGGCTGTCTCAGCATGGGGGAGAGGGCTACTACTCCATCAGCCCCAATTTTTTTTATATTTGAGTTTGATATAAGTGAAACAATGCTTTTTGAATTGCGCTCATCCTTGAAAAATGTTCCCCTCCAAATATCTATAGGAGGGAGGGATCTGGAAAATTGAAGAACTTGGTAATAGGAACATCATTTTTATGGTACTCTAGGCAAATTCTTTGAACAAATCCTTTCTTTTTAGTTATAGCCCCATGGACACCAGTAGAGGGGCAATGTCCCCGGGAAAGAATAAGCCATTGGACATTGTATATAGATATGAAAATAAGATATGCTGCCATTTAAATCTCAGGAAAAAGATTTGAAAAGCACTTAACCAGTCCTCTTCCCTCTAGAAATTCTCTGGCAACACTCAGGACCTCCCTCCCATCTCCGCCTTTGGGCTAGTAGCCATTTGAATTTGATCTTTTATGTTACATAGAAAAATATTTTCTCGAACGAGAGGGGCGCTATCTCCCCTCAGCACCAGGCTTTGTTCAAAAATTTTCTCGGGAATCAATGGAGATCAAAAATTAATTTCTACCCAGCCCTATTTCCTACCCCAAAACCTCCTTCTATACTTGTCTGACGACTCACGCGCGTTTTAAGAAATTTAGGCATAGAAGCATACTTTTTGAGGCTCTCCCTCCACCCCCACCTCCCTCCACCAGCCCAATGAAGCACACTCCCTCCCCCTCCCCACTGATCAACCACCCATCCTAGAAAATAGCTTAAGTGAAATTATACACGCACACACCACGAAAATCTCCACGAGGAAATTTTCCCCAGGAACACCCCCCCCCCCCTCCCACCATGTAAAATTCTTCGTGGACAATTCTCCCCTGGGAAAATCTCACCACACATAAAACTGAGCAGCAAAAGGGGAAAATAATTTAAAAAGAATGAAAGAAAGGTACTCTGGATTGAATAACATTCTTCCTATGTTTCAAAACCCAAGTACAATTTATAGTGTAGAATATCCTATAGATTTATTTTCATATTTTATTTCGTTTAATTCTTCTTTTCATGTTTTGGGAACTGTAAGTTGAGCAGGGCCAAATAGAGCTTAAAAACATAAATTTGTATACTTATTTGAAATAAGGAGCTCAGTCCATTTTAAATTTGCTTACTTCTCACTTGGAGTTTGACTCCATCTTATTTAAATTAAATAAACAAAAAATGACGCCCTTACAGACACCTCAAAGAGGAAAACCTTCCGATCTATGCCTAGTGGATGTGTTCTCGATTGCAAGGGGTGAAGTGAACTGGTATCGTCTGCTATAATTGTCAGTACCAGACCAAGTCCACTAAAAGTAATTACCCCAACTTCTTAGTCCCAGCCAGGGGCGCAGCTTGGGTTTTGACTTTGAAGGGGGGTATAAAAATGTGCCAACAAAATAGAGTGTGCCGACAAATGCTGACGCATAAGCTAAATAAAATTAAAAACATAAGCCAATTTCCTAGGTGTCAGCACTTCGGGCCAACATCTTGTAACTTTAGGCATGGAGATAGGGGGGGGGGGTCCCACCTCCCCCTTAACTGTGTCCCAGGTTTCAGCCTATTATCTCTATGCACTTCCGTCATAGGGCAACCTTTATACAGCTCCCACTAATATCAAATTATTTTCTATATCCTTTATCTTACTCGGCAATGACAACTCAACTCCCATAAACACAGGGAAAAAAAGGTAAAAATAAATACTCTACGATATTCTACACGATGTATTTGTCTATATTTTGGAATATAGGTAGAATATTCCAAAATCCTTTCTTTTCTTCATTCTTGTAAAATCTATAAAAATAACATAAAATTAGCATAAAAGTCACTTTCGATTACATTTCTTACTAAAATAGCTTTGCCAAATATTTGACTATTGAGTGAATTATTTTCTCTTTGCAACATCTGCGTCAAAATCAGATACACGATATGCTTTTTTGGGGGGAAAAACTCCCACAGAGCGCACAGCGATACTGTTTCATATCGCACCACTTTCGTGCAACATTGGTATCCTCCTGTGCCATAGGTGTCAAAAATGTTTGAAATATGCCCATGCTAAGCCTTTAGCTAAAGAAATTATGGATTCAGCGTAAAATAAACGAGACATGATTTAATAAAAATCCATTTATCCATGTCTGACCCCGTTAGGGTTTGATTTGACATTTATGTCTTCAACAGCGAGAACTGGCAATACTCTGAATTGTGCAAATGTCCCCCACAAAGAACTATCGTTTAACCATACAAGGATTGAAATGTCATATTGGTATAAGCCAATGTTTCGGATTTGATTTCCTTTTCTGTCTTTTATTGTTACTTCTTGTGAGGTTGCTTTGATTCGTGTAATGCTTTACAGATGTTTTCGTTTCTTTTTAATCCGTTTTTATCATTTTGTTATTGTTCAACTTTGTAATTTTATTTATAGTTCCAACTTGAACAAGTCAGAATGTTCTTACCAATGATAAAATAGGTATTTTTTATATTTTTTATTTAATTTTTTTATTTTATATCATAATGGGGAAGATAGACCAAGCAAGCGCCTAACTGTAAATTTAGCAATATTTCGTTTGTAATTGGAAGAAGTTTGTACCACCTGCATTAAAAATTCAACGTATATTTAGGCAATAATAAAAAACTCAAGACTTTGATTGAACCCAGTTAATGAACCCTCTCAGCCAATGAGCCAGAAACTATATATGATCCGGAAGTAATTATGGTACTTTAATATTAGCTGGTACCCACGCGAGAAGTCAAATTTGGTTAATGCTAATGAAATAAAACTAGGATGAAAATATAATGGTTTAGAAACAAATTTTGGCTGTATATTTGCACATTAGGGGGGGGGGGGGGTAAAGCAGAGCATATGTTAAATACGTAACCTAACCTAGGTGCCTTTTATCCCCCTAAACCCCAAAAAACAATAGTTTAAATATTGTAAACGCAATGACAAACCACAATTTGCGATCCATTTGTCTATTGACAGATACCCGTTTGACTAGTTTCCTTTAGCATTTCCCTATACAGTATATCGTGTGGGTACCAGCTAATACTGAAGTACCGTAACTATTTTATTCTTTATTAATAGTTTGTTTTAGTTGTAATACTTTAGTTTATCTGCTTATGATGATCACTGATGTATGTGGTCGAAATATCCAGAACTTTAGTATCGGTTTTTCACTGTCTAATAAAAGGACTTATCCCTATTTGAACTTTTATTTGTTCATGATAAAACAGACATCAATTCTATATTGTGAGAAAGATCTAATAATAAATTATAGAAGGGTAAAACTTGCCCAAGCTTAGTCTCATAATTTCTTAAACTGAAACGCCTTTTTGTCATTTAAGTGTTATACGTCTGTTACCTTTTGTCTGAAATCCAGTTCACTATATAAAAAAGTTTATATGCATGAAATTTATAAAGCCCAAGATGTAATCAAAACCATTAAATCTCAACCCGATTGAACTCTTGAGATGAGAGCGGGAAACCAGGATATTTCCAAGCACTTGATTATGCTACACAATTTTTTTTATTTATTTAATACACAATTACTTGACTTAATGCATATAATAATTATTGGCTTGAAGCTTTTATTATCGCTAAAGAATTTGATGCAAATTTCTGCAGATTCAGATTAATAACAAATTTTACAAATTTTTTTTTAAAATTCTTACAAATCCAATTTATAGTTCGTATTTATCAAATAGTTCGTGGTAACGAACTGTAAGTAAGGAGCACAGTAGACAGAATATACAGCATCGACAAAGCCTATACTCTCAGTTAAAAAAATAATGTGAAAAAGATTTAAAACCACACAAGATTCGTTCATACTCCGCCTTCACGCACGCGCAATGACAATTGTTTCCGATCTACACATCACGATGAGCTTATGGAAACTGAACCAGGGTTATGACGTATGTTGCCTGCATTTCTGCAGATTCAGATTAATAACAAATTTTACAAATGTTTTTTAAAATTCTTACGAATCCAATTTATAGTTCGTATTTATCAAATAGTTCGTGGTAACGAACTGTAAGTAAGGAGCACAGTAGACAGAATATACAGCATCGACAAAGGCTATACTCTCAGTTAAAAAAATAATGTGAAAAAGATTTAAAACCACACAAGATTCGTTCATACTCCGCCTTCACGCAAGCGCAATGACAATTGTTTCCGATCTACACATCACGATGAGCTTATGGAAACTGAACCAGGGTTATGACGTATGTTGCCATGGACGGTACGTGCGGTATCAAATGTATCATGTTTGGAAAAAGAAGACGCTACAGTCTGCAGTGGTAAGGAGCGACCCGGCTCAATAGTGACCGAAACTCTAAAAAACGGAATTTTGATACCAGTAGATATATCAAAAGAATTTTTATGCTGATTTCAAATATATAACTTTTATCAAGTTCAGTCTTACTTATCAAAAGTTACGAGCCTGATAAAATTTGCCTTATTGCCGAAAAGAGGGGAAAACGGAAACACCCCTCAAAAGACATAGAATCTTAATGAAAATCACACCATCAGATTCAGCTTATCAGAAAACCCTATTGAATAGGTTTCAAGCTCCATCTGCAAAAATGTGGAATTTTGTATTTTTTTTGTTCCAGAAGAAAGATCACGGATGCGTGTTTATTTGTTATTTTTTTTTGCTTTTTTTCTTTCCCCAGGGGTGATGGTATCGACCCAGTTGTCTTAGAATGTCACGAGAGAGCTCATTCGAAACGAAAATTTAAAGTTCTAGTGCCCTTTTTAAGTAACCAAAAAATTGAAGGGCAACTAGGCCCCCTCCCACGCTCATTTTTTCCCCAAGTCACCGGATCAAAATTTTGAAGTAGCCATTTATTCAGCATAGTCGTAAAGTCTAATGAATATGTCTTTGAGTATGATTAATCCCCTACGGTCCCGGGAGGGAAGGGCTTCAATTTATGAACTTTGCCCATTGTTTACATATAGTATAGGTTATTGGGAATTATACAGACGTTTTTAGGGGGGATTTTTTTCTGGTGGGGGGATCGGGGGCAAATTAAGTGGGAGGATCTTTCCATGGGGGAATTTTCCATGGAGGAAGAGGATCACAGAGTTCGTGGTAACGAATTGTATGTAAGGAGCGACCCGGCTCAATAGTAACTGAAACCCTAAAAAACGAAATTTTGATACCATTAGATATATCAAAAGAATCTGATTTTCATGCTGATTTCAAATATATAAGTTTAATTAAGTTTATTCTTACGCATCTAAAGTTACGAGTCTGAGGAAATTTGCCTTATTTTCGAAAATTTAGAATCTTAATGAAAATCACACCATCAGATTCAGCAAATCAGAGAACCCTGTTGTACAGGTTTCAAGCTCTTATCCACAAAAACGTGGAATTTTGAATTTTTTCACAGAGGAAAGATCACGGATGCGTGTTTGTTTGTTTTTTCCCCAGGGGTGATCGTATCGACCCAGTGGGCCTAGAACGTTGGGAGAGGACTCATTTAAACGAAAATTAAAAGTTCTAGTGCCCTTTTTAAGTTACCAAAAAAAATTGGAGGGCAACTAGGCCTCCTCTCCGCCCCTTTTTCCCCCAATATCGTCTGATTAAATTTTTTAGATAAGCCATTTTATTTATCATAGTTCAAAGGCCCAATAACTATGCCTTTGGATATAACATAACCCCTCCCCCCCCCCACAGCCCCAGGGGAAAGATATTACAGTTATAAAAATTGCCCATTGTTTACGCGTAGTATTTGTTATTGATGAGAAGCATGCATACATTTTAGGGTTGGAAGACGAATTTTCTGCTGTTTTTTTTTTCATGGGGGAACTTTCCATGGGGAGGGATGTTTCCAGAGGGTTCCGTCTCAATTTTACGCGTGGATTTGTTAAGAGTAATTGCCTGGGTAAATTTTCACCGGGATTGAATTGTCTAAAGGATATATCCGTGGGGATGGTATTTCTCCGCGGAGGTGGGGCCAGATTTCCTGGGATTAATTAAAAAAAGATCAGAAATTAAATTAAAAAAACTAGTTTTTTCAAGTGAAAATAAGGAGCAACATTAATACTTAAAACGAACAGAAATTGTTACTTATAGGAAGGGGCTGTATTTTCCTCAACACCTCACTCTTTGCGCTACAGTTTGAATTTTGTGCCAATTCTTTTAGAACGACTTCTGAAATACTGTGTTCTTTTAACTGGAACAATAAGAATCTTTTTTCAAAAGTACTTAAAAACCTTTAGCGTAAAGAGCAAGGTGTTGAGGAAAAGGCAATCCCCTTCATATACGTAATAATTTCTAATCGTTTTAAGTTTTAGTGTGGCTCCTTACTTTCAGTTGAAAAAACTTGTTTTTTTTTAATTTGATAGTTCTGCTTAAAGTAACCAGTTCATATTAATAGTTTTACTTAAAGTAACCAGTTAGGTCACACAGTGTATAGCATTATATAATGAACGTCCATGTTCTATATTTCTTACATAACTTGATTCCCTCCAGAACTGTGGATAATCTTCAAAACAGATAAATGAGAGTTTACGAGAATATGAATATAAATATTATGAATAAATAACAGTATAAATATGAAAATGAATACTGCATGCAAAGATTCTACAGTAAAATTTTATAAGCAAAAAATCATTCTCAATCGGGACCAAGAACTAAAATTTTCTTCAGATAGCGAGAGTGTAAGGGATTTTTGCACGACTTCTAAGAATTTTTCATTTTTGTTTGTCGTGGATTTTGTTATATCTTGAGTCATAGGAGGCTGCTCCTCTAAAACTCTCTCAAAGGGAGTTCCTGAGCATTACAAAACCCACTTTGAAAAGCCACTTCATTTATAATAAAATAATGGTGCATATGTAAACTTTTGAATGTAAATAAGTAAGCAAGTATGACGGCACTAGACCCTTAAGGTCCAAACCGGCGGTGCTGATCTCCGTTTTGTGGCCCTTCAGCCAGGAAGTGCAATGGGGACTGGGGGTCAGCCATCCTGTTGAATATAAATCTTGGAACAGGAAACATGAAACCTATTTTTAATGCAATGTGAGTCAACTTTATCTTTGAAAATTATATTGGATTCTAGAAAACCTAAGTAGAACACGGGCTTATAGAATTTATGATGCTTTTGTCTTGTGGAAATGGGAATCAGAAAAACTAGATTTATAATACCAGAAAGAGGAACTTGGACAATTTTAATATAGTGGAACGTGTTTCTAAGAACCATGGAAATCATTTTATATACGGATTTCTGAAGTGTTACAAGTAGTTCCTCTCGTGCAGTACTTCTGGAAAGACCTTCTCTTGTGCTTGTTTTCAAACAATGTAGATAGACAATGCAGAATAAATAAATAGTTTATAGTAAAGAGACTCTTCTTCTGTCTCCTCCCACGTGAACCCTTAGATCTTAAAGATTCAGCCACACGCTTACCCAGTATACGCATACTAATATTAGGTACTTATCAATGTAAACCGGGACATCATGGTTGCAGCAGTAGCTGCAACCTAGTAAAGAGCGAACAACAGCCCATAGTAACCAAAAGTTAAAAAAACACGTTTAAAAAAACTGCCTAGTGAAAAAAATTGCACCTGACACTGATTCAGTAATGGTAACTAATATCTCGGTTCACCTTAAAAGTAAAAGTTCATTACGAAAAAAAAAAAACTTATTGTGATTTCGAAAAAAAGCCTGAAACCACTTAAAAAATTTTTCAGATCGAAATGAAAATTGTACTATTGGAACCAGTATAGTCGTAAACCTTGTACAGAAAAATTACAGTCCCCCACCTTGAACAACAAGGAAACTCACTATTTTGCATGGGTAGCACTGATTTGTACCCCTTTTTTCCGGAAGGGATGCTTTACATTCTTTTGTAGAGGGATCAAGAGTTGATATACAAATAATATCTATTGAAGAATGAGTACAATAATTTGAAGAAGTCTATTAGGCTGCAAAACGTTTAAGTCCGTAGAAAATACTGTTTAGAAGAGAAATGTGAATGGTAGGGGTTGTTGCAGATTATGAAATAAGATACATAGAACACCATAAGGGATTGTGTGATAACTGGCATGACGTAAAATAAGGTCAAATTATTAGATATACGTAAATATGTAGGGGATACAGTGAAAGTGAAGAATTCATTATCTGCTCGGGAAAGTGGTGAATGTATTTGCGATGCCAGAGTGTAATCATAGGCAGTGCAATCGCGGTGCCTAAGTAAAAAAACGATGTTGGCACAATGTATTGTTTTTTGTTTTTTTTTCATACCAGGGCACTTCGTATCGAAAGAGTTGTTGTAGAAACTTCGAAAAGGGCTCATTCGATTGGAAATTGGAGTGGCTAGTGCCCTTTTTAATAGTCGAAAGTGATTGGAGGGCAACTAGCCTCCCCCCAACGCCGATCATTCCCCCAAACACATCCAATCAAAATTTTGAGATAGCCATTTTGTTCAGCGTAGTTGATTTCCAGATAGAAAACATGTTTTGAGGAGGACACTCCCCCACAACCCTCAGGGCCAGGGTTTTAAGTTATGCCCTGGTGGCATATAAGGTTTTTATAGAAGGCGTTGTCGTAGAAACTTCAAAACAGGCTCATTCGATTGGAAATTCAAAGGGCTAATACCCCTTTTAATACTAAGAACGATAATAAGAAGACAATTTATCATTATTTTTAATAATAAACTGGCATATAAGAACAATGTTGGCACAATGTATTATTTATTATTTTTTTCCTTCAGAGCAGGGCACTTCTTATCGAAAAAGTTGCCGTAGAAACTTCGAAAAGGGCTCATTCAATTGGAAATTGGAGTGGCTTGTGCCCTTTGTAATTGTCGGAAGTGATTGGAAGGCGACTAACACCCCTTCCACAACCCCATACATCCAATTAAAATTTTGAGATAGCCATTTTGTTCAGCGTAGTTGATTTCCAGATAGAAATTGTGTTTTTGAGGAGGACACTCCCCCAGAACCCTCAGAGTCAGGTTTGTAAGTTATACCCTGGGGGCACATATGGTTTTTATAAAATGCGTTGTCGTAGAAACTTCAAAAAAGTCTCATTCGATTGGAAATTCAAAGGGCTAGTGCCCCTTTTAATAGTCGAAAGTGATTGGAGGGCAACTAACCCCCCTCTCACGCCCACCTTTTCCCCAGAACACATCCAATCAAAATTTTGAGATAGCCATTTTATTCAACCTAGTTTTAAATTCTGAAATTATGTCTTTGAGGATGACACCCCCCCCCCCAAACACACACAGTCCTCCGGTCAAGGGTTGTAAGTTATGCCCTGGGGGCATATAAGGTTTTTTATAGAACGCGTTGTCGTAGATACTTCAAAAAGGGCTCATTCGATTGGAAATTGAAATGAATAGTGCCCTTTTTAAAAGACGAAAGTGATTGGAAGGCAACTAAAACCCCTTCAACGCCCACCATTTCCCCAAACACATCCAATAAAATTTTGAGATAGCCATTTTGTTCCGCGCAGTTCAAAAGTCAGTAAATTATACCTTTGAGCAGGACACTTCCCCCATATAAAAACAATATAAGGTTTTTTATTGAAATCCTTGTCGTAGAAACCGGAAAAAGGGCTCATTCGATTGGTATTTCAAAGGGCTATTGCCCTTTTTAATAGTCAAAAGTCATTTGAGGGCAACGAACCCCATTCTCACGCCCACCTTTTCCCCAAACACATCCAATCAACATTTTTAGATGGCCATTTTATTCAACGTAGTTGAAAGTTTTGGAAATTAGGTCTTTAAGGATGAAACCTTCCTCCCCCCCCAACAGCCCTCAGGGCAAGGGTTGTAAGTTAAGCCCTGGGGACATATAAGGATTTTATTGAAAGCGATGTCGTAGAAACTACAAAAGGGCTCATTCAATTGGAAATTGAAAGGGCTAGTGCCTTTTTTAATAGTTGAAACTGATTGGGCCAAACATTTCCCCTAAAATATTCAATCAAAGTTTAGAGATAGCCATTTTGTTCAACGTAGTTGAAAGTTCTTGATTTTATGTATTTAAGGATGACAAACTCCCCAGAGCCCCCAGGGCAAAGGTTTTAAATTATGCCCTGGGGGCATATAAGGTTTTTATAGATAGTTGTCGTAAAACTTCAAAAGGGGCTCATTCAATTAGAAAATTGAGAGGGCTGGTGCTCTTTTTAATAGTCGAAACTGATTGGAGGATAACTAACCCCCCTCTCACGCCCATCATTCCTCCAAACACATCCAGTCAAAACTTTCAGATAGCCATTTTGTTCAAAGTAGTAGAAAGTTCTGGAAATTAGGTCTTTGAGAATGACACCCCCCAGCCCTCGGGGCAAGAGTTGTAAGTTATGCCCTGGGGGCACATAAGGTCTTTATTGAAAGTGTTGTCGTAGAATCTTCAAAAGGGCTCATTTGATTGGAAATTGAAAGGGCTAGTGCCATTTTTAATAGTTGAAAGTGATTGGAGAGCGACTAACGCCCTTTTCACGCCCACTATTTCCCCAAACCCATTCAATGAAAATTTTGAGATAGCCATTTTGTTTAACGTAGTTGAAAGTTCTGGAAATTAGATCTTAGAGCATGACAACCCCCCTAGCAACCCTTAGAGTAAGAGTTGTTATTTATGCCCTGGGGGCATATAAGGTGTTTATAGAAAGCGTTGTCGTTTCAAAAAGGGCTCATTCGATTGGAAATCGAAAGTCCTAGTGCCCTTTTTTAATAGACAAAAGTGATTGGAAGGCTTGACATTTTTATAGTAAAGACCGAAGTGGGTGTAATGTATTATTTTTTGTTGTTGTTGTTGTTGTTTAGATCAGGGCACTTTGTATCGAAGGAGTTGCTGTGGGAACTTCGAAAAGGGCTCATTCGATTAAAAATAGAAAAAGCTGATGCCCTTTTTAATAGTCGAAAGTGATTGAAGGGCAACTAATCCCCCTCCAACGCCCACTCTCTATTTGCCCATTATGTTTGAAAACTAAATGTTGCCTTAAGATTAAATCAAAATGCACTGTGATAATGGTAATTCCCAATAAAGCATCTTAGCAGTATCCCAAGAATGACTGAGGGTATTATCTTCAAACTTTCGGGGCTACTTCTGCTCTTAAAATTTAACCAAATAAAAATAGCGTCAGTGTATCCAAGTTATCAAAGAAAGTGAACAGATTTTTTAACGAATGGTATCAAGTTTTCCATTTCAGGTCAACTAGAAGAGGCATGAAACTAAATTTAACACTACTACTTGTGTTCAGATTTTTATAAAGATGTATGTTGCTAAAAATTGCTGAAAATGTTTCTCCAGCATACAAATAGCAGGCCAAACCATAAAGTCTTAAAAAAACGAAAATATTTAAAGTGTTATTTTCTTTTTCACTAAAAAGACTATGTCAATTTAAAACGAACAGAAATTAATCAAAAAAAACTTCTTACACAAAATAAGTTTCTCAAAGAAAAGTAAAGAACTCCATTCAAAAAAATGAGCAAAAATAAAATCAAATAGTCTACCAAGCGTGAAACTACCACAAATCAGCATCGATAAATAAATGAAACCCAAAACGAACAAAAATTACAATAAATAATCGAGTCAAACTCAAAACGAGCAGAAATTAACATAAGTTGGGCTCAAACCCCTACGCCTTCCCAAGGCCAGAACAAAATTTGCAGTTTACTGAAAAAATATTATATTGTAAATCTTTTTCATTGATTCCTGCCTGGTTTTTATTCAGTGTCTGTTATGTCTTTGTAGGGTAAACTTCGAAAAGTTAGATTTTCGTTTTTTTTTCTTTGTCTTTGTCTTTTTTTTTGTTTAGCACTGAGGACGACTTGGCGGAGGTCCTTGTCGAAATATTTGCTTATATTTTGTCTTCTTCATGGTTCGCCACTGGCTGATAAAATCCTCGTTTTTTCACCGATTTTATTTTTCATTTTGTTAGTTTCTTTCCTCTCTGAGTTTCATTTGTCAATTCGTAAGTTACGTATATTTATTACTAATAAAAACGTTCGTAAATAAAATTAAACAAGTTTCGAGAAAGCCATTAAACCAAATAAGAGTAAAATTAATATGCAAATTTTGTTTTAATTATTCATGCACAGTGAGCCAAAATCAAAACCTGCATTAATTCAAAAACGTTCAAAAATTAAATAAAAAAACAAGTTTTTTTAACTGAAAGTAAGGAACGAAAGTTAAAACTTAAAACGAAAAGAAATTATTCCGTATATGAAAGGGGCTGTGCCCTCCTCAACGCCTCGCTCTTTACGCTAAAGTTTGACTTTCTCACAACTCTATTTTTTTAAACAATAAAAAACTTTAGCGTAAAGAGTGAGGCGTTGAGAAGGGGACAGCCCCTTTCATATACGGAATAATTTTAGTTCGTTTTAAGTTTCAACGCCGTTCCTTACTTTCAGTTAAAATAACTTGTTTTTTTTAATTTAATCTCTTAATATAAAATAAAACACCGGAGATTTCAACTGACTACAAACTGAAGAAAATGTAAAAGAAAATTTTATTTATTAATAATCTTTCACTGGCTCTCAAGAACCTCTCAACCTCACTGGCTTGCTTCCCTCCCTAGAAGTACTAGGTTTAGAAAGCTCTATAGCATTTGGCTGTTTGCTTCCTAATTTCGGAACTACATTTCTGTTCTGTTCCAATTCAAATTTAATCATAACTGGTTCATCACATGTCCTTAGATCCTATTCATTTTCACTCTCTCTCTCTCTCTCTCTCGTTTCTCTCTTTTTCTCTTTTCCATATTAAAACTAAGTTTTATAAACCAACCAAAATATGTAAATTTTTATTTCCTGTTCTCCCACTAAGTGCACTTCCCATCGGACCTGCCGAATCAAACAGTTCGTGGTAACGAACTGTTTGATAACGGGTTTGAAAACGGGTTTTTGATACCAATAGATATATCAAAAGAATCAGATTTCAATGCTGATTTCAAATATATAACTTTCATCAAGTTTAGTGCTACCCATCAAAAGTTACGCGCCTGAGAAAATTTGGCTGATTTTCAAAAAAGGGGAAAAGACCCCCTAAAAGTTATAAAACCTTAATGAAAATCACACCATCATATTCAGCGTATCAGAGCACCCAACTGTAGAGTTTTCAAGCACATCTCTACACAAATGTGGAATTTTGCATTTTTTGCCAGAAAAAAGATCACAGATGAGTGTTCATTTGTTTATTTTGTTTTGTTTTTTTCTTCCCCATGAGTGATTTTGTCGACCCAGTGGTCCTAGAATTTCGCGGGAGGACCCTCTCGAACGGAAATTAAACGTTCTAGTGCCTTTTTTAAGTGACCAAAAAAAATGGAGGGAAACTAGGCCCCCTCCGACGCTTATTTTTTTCCCAAAGTCACCCGATCACAGTTTTGAGATAGCCATTTTGTTCAGCATGGTCGAAAATATGATAAATATGTCTTTTAGGGTGACTTAATCCCCCGATGTTCCCAGAGGGAGGGCTAAAATTTATTAACTTTACCAATTTTTAAAATTTTGTTTTGTTTTTGGGTATTTATAAATATGTTTAATGGTGTTTTTTTGTGGGTTTTGGGTTGTGTTGGGGGGTTCCGGGGTTATATTGGAGGATCTGTTCATGAAGAAAGTCTTCATGGGGGAAGGGAAATTGCCATGAAGGGGGCGCCGGACTTGCCAGCATTATTTATTGGTTATTGGGAAGTATACAACCATTTTCAGGAAGGATTTTTTCTGGAGGGGCTAGAGGAGGGGGTTACTCTGGAGAATATTTCCGTGGAGGATGTTTCTTTGGGGTAAGAGACATTTCTATGAAGGGGGCGTCGGATTTCCAAGCATTAGAAATTAAATCGATCATTAGACGATCAGAAATTAAATAAAAAAAACAAGTTTTTTCAACTGAAATTTAAGAAGGAATATTAGAACTTAAAACGAACAGAAATTATAACGTATGTGAGGGGGTTATCCCCCAAGTCAATACCTCGCTCTTTACGCTATAGTTTTTCTTAGTGATTTCAAAAGAGCTATCTATTCTAATTAAACGGTCTTTGTGATTCAGGGGTTTGTGAACTAAATTTTTTTTAACTTTTAACGGGAAGAGCGTTGTATTGACTTAGGGGAGAGCCCCTTCATATACGTAATAACATATACGTAATAAAAAAACAATAAAAAAACAAGCGATACGGCTCAATAGTAATCGAAACTTTTAAAAACGGAATTTTGATGTCAATAAATGTATCAAAAGAATGTGTTTATAATGCTGATCCTAAATATATAAATTTTATTAAGTTTAGTATTACTCATCAAAGGCTACAAGCCTGAGAAAATTTACTCGATTTTCTTAAGAGTGGGGAAACATCCCCTACAAGTGAAAGAATTTTAATTAAAATCACACCGTCAGAATTCAGCGTATCAGAAAACCCTATTACATAGGTTTCAAACTCATATCTGCAAAAATCTGCAACTTTGTATTTTTTGCCAGAAGCAAAATATACGAATATAGAAGTTAGTTACGTAAGTTAATTTGTAAAGACATTCATTTAGCAAAAGAAAAGTAAAATTTTTATGCAAATAAAAGCTGCATTAACTAAAAAACGATCAGAAATTAAATAAAAAAAACAAGTTTTTTAAACTGAAAGTAAGGAGCGACATTAAAACTTAACACGAACAGAAATTATTCCGTATATAAAAGGGGCTATCCCCTCCTCACCACCTCACTCTTTACGCTTAAGTTTGACTTTGTCTCACAACTTTATTTTTTAAAACAATAAAAAATAGCATAAAGAGTGAGGCATTGAGGAGGGGACAGCCCCTTTCACATACGGAATAATTTCTGTTTGTTTTAAGTTTTAATGTCGCTCCTTACTTTCAGTTTAAAAAACTTGTTTTTTTTTATTTAATTCAATGAAAAGACACGAAAAGATACTTTGGATTTTAACTTTGACCTAAGGTTGGTTTTATCATTTGTTAAAAAAAAATTCTACGCACACATATTATAATTCTCAAATCTTCTGATTCTAAATGTATTTTATCAAAAACGAAAATTTAAGTAATTTACTGTATTTACATCTGACATATATCCACCCATAAGTAACTATTTATGTAATAAATTTATTCAGAATCAACTACTACGCTTGGCATGTTAATTACAGGCGTTTAAGGTATCCTTAAACGCCTATAATTAAACACATATAATATTTTTTCAGTAAACTGCAAATTTTGTTCTGGCCTTGGGAAG
>NC_142804.1:54760893-54761950 GCF_049724085.1 Artemia sp. Qi Xiang Cuo | reverse complement strand
GCATAGGCAAGTTTCGCGAACCACTAATGCTGGTAAATCATTTGGATTCACTGTATATTGATCTTGATTGACGGCAAAGTCAGGGTCACATTTTCTGCAGGACAATGTAGCTTCACTCTTGTCATATCTCTTTGTTTAGTCAATGATACTATTTGCATTCATATTATGAAATTCACGAGTTTCAATCTGTCTATTTGAAGCAATATCACATAAAGAGTTTTCAAATGCTGAAATACAATCGGTAACTGCCTAACAATTATCGCTAGATTTATAGTAACAGCAGGTCGTGTCGTCACAACGATGCCGTAGAAACCAGATTGTCTTGTTACCCCAACAGTTGAATCTTAAGCCAGATTCCTCTTCCCAGAATAATTTATTTCCACGACGATACCAATCTCGTAGCAATAAACTAAAATCACGTTTAGGATTCTTTCCAATCATAGCGGGGTAAGTATTCTCCCACTTATCACTTTTATCATGGTGACAATTGGAGCACAGGTGCCCTCTAGGGTGAGAGTCACACACCTCTTCAAGACATGAATTACATCCTTTAATTTGTACTGCATAGCCTCTATGTAATTTGCAGGGATTACATAATTTACACTTTTCACTATAGTCATCAATAATTGTACAATTCTCACATTGAGTCCAACTGCCAAGAGTGTACATGGACAATGGACATGTATAGAACATTTTTAGTTTCCGATGTCAACTCTCTCACAGCTAAAACGAAACTGATCGTCTTCGCTCGATAAATTCAAAGTGGAGGAAAGGAGAAAGGAGTAGCTCTGTGACGTTCCCTATTTTGAAGGAGGAGCCATCTACATTGAATCCATTGGCAATGTTTTCAAAAGTATATCCACAATAAGATTCTGTCTTGTTCCAATTAATATATAAATAAATTGACTATATGAATTTGAATCACAATTTAAAAGTTTCATACAATAATCAGATGGGGGAGAATCAGTTTTCATTATATTGTCAAGTGTTTCTTGATAGAATATCCTGCGTTTAAGAGATAACTCGAGAAAATCATCATCTAAAATCGAATGTTTTT
>NC_142804.1:54530893-54580893 GCF_049724085.1 Artemia sp. Qi Xiang Cuo | reverse complement strand
ATACACCATCTTATGTGTACTCCTGATGAATAAAATTTTGCCAAAAAAACTGTAGGCAGAGGGAGGGCGTAAAAATGGGTTTCACTACTGCAAGCTGTATTGTCAAGTGATGTGCTCACTTTGTTGGACATTATGTGTAAAAATACGGATAAAATATATGAGGAATTTAATCTTGATAAAGGATATTATTTTTCATCTCCTCATTTGATAATGGACCTCATCCTAAAAATTAGCGGGGAACAAACCGGGCTGATCACTGACGTTGATAAGCACCTGTTCATCGACAGGTCAATCAAGGGTGGATACATATTTCACGGGGATCGTATCTTGGAAACTGATTCAACTGGGGAGAAGATGGGAACAAAATCGGATGCAGTGTTCCTTGATATGAATTCCCACTACCCCTCAGCTATGTCTCATTATGCGCTACCCCGCGGTGACTATAAATGGCTCAATGACCCTCAAGCCTCCCATTTACCAAACATTGGCAGTGTTGAGGACAGTGGACCGGTTGGATGGTTTTTTGAAATTGACGGGGCGATACCAGTGGAGCTTCATGATTCGGTAAAGGATTTTGTTTTTCCATGCATCAATAGACCTGTGTAGGGACTCTTTGAGTCCCCGCAAAAGACGTTTGGTTGATGTAAAGGGATTGCATTTGTAACTTTCAAAATATTGCCGACCTCCGGCCGAAGAAAAATATTGCTGTACATCATGTGGCTTTAAAATGGAGGTGTAACAATGGTTTCAACGACAAAAAGATTCATAGAGCCCTCCAGTTTAGTCAAAAACCCTATATGAAAACGTTTGTTGACACTACTGTCAAGAAACGTTCTGAAGCGAAAACAAAAGTCGAAAAAGAAATCTATAAGCTCATTTTAAATTCGGTGTTTGGTAAAATGTGCGAAAGTGTTCGCAATAGGAGTCGTGTGATGTTGTGGCCGATCCCAAACAATCTTATTACATTGTCCTAAATAAAAATATTGCTGCAGGCAGTGCCATCTTGGAAATCTCTAAAAAGCTCATGTTGGAATTCTACTATAATTTGGCTAGGATACAATGGCCGGGGAAGGTACAGTAGAGGTCTGCTATGGGGACACAGATTCTCTACTGTTAAAAGTAAAAACTCAAAACCTACTTGATGATTTGGCGCACGGTGAAATCATCAGTTCTGGAGTCCACACCAACTGGAGTGGGGAGGTCTATCCAGAACTTGTCAAACGTCGGGCTTCAAATCAACTTTTATTTTTAAAATCAGAAACGGGAAGTGACATGATTTCCCGTGGTATGTTTGTAAGTCTGAAGGTGTACTTTATACTGACACACGACGAGGAAATCAAAAATCGTTGCAAAGGAGTACCTATGCGCTATGTGGATAAGAATTTTGACATGGACGTTTATAGGAATTGTATTGTTGAAAATACAATTCCACGAGCGAAATTGTTGGCAATTCGCTCGTTAAACTATAGGAATTTCACTGTAAATATAGAAGAAATTGCCATGAGTAACATTTCCAACAAGGTCTATGTTTGTCAAGACGGTGTGAGTACCCTCCCCCTTGGGCACTACTTAACTTCCGACCGAGCCAAATGTGTTAGTCATAGGGAAAGTCTCGGTTTCAGTAAACTCCAATAAAACAAATTTCCGAAAACTATGAGGGGGGCCTTCAGCCGCCCGTTCGGCCACCAGTGGGGGGGCGCCACCACCAACGGTATCTCGTTTTACTTAGAGCAGATTTTTTTTGTATTTTTGTAAATATACATGTTGTTGTTGCATTCAAATTAAAAATGGTGTCAAAAAGCGATATTATTTTTAGTGTATTTTGCATTAAATGTTGTATTTTTTATAAATAAATATAAAGTATATTTATTACAGTGCTTTTATTCTAGTGCATTTATAAAATAAATGTTTATGTTTTTCCTATAAATAGATAAATTAAAAAAAAAATCTTAAGGGTATTTTTCTAGTTTAATGTGTTTTTTTCTGTAATGTATTATTTGTAAAGTGCTGTTTTTATGTTAATAATACAAAAAAATATTATTCTTTATTGATATTGTTCTTCTTCTCATTATTATTGAACGGAGTAGTAGTACTAATAGGGAAATTATATAGTCATTAGACAACTATAGTCTACAGTTAGTTTGAGGTGAACTGTTGAAGGGAACATGTATCAATTTAAAACACCATTCAGATCGTTTCTGTGTGGTCCATCAATGTCAGGCAAAACGACACTCTTAACTAAAATAATTAAAAACTGCGATAAAATGTTTGTGGAAAATCTTATATTGTTACAGTATTCTGCAGGAGTCATACGATAAAATAAAAGCAATTGCTATATCGGGGTTGTTGCAGATACAATTCATACAGGGACTTGAATTTTTCAACTTTATTGAACCGAACTCTTGGCTGATTATTGACGATTTAGCTGAATCTACTGAACAATGGTCCAAGGAAATGCTACAATTGTTCACTGTTCGCTCTCATCATGAACAGATTTCCATTACTCTAGTTCTACACAATCTCTTTCATCAGAGCATATGTATGTGAACACTTGCATTGAATAGCACCTACTATATCATCTACAGAATTGTTCGTGATTCTAGCTCACTAACTCTAACTCTCAATAAACAAATATACCCCGGCGCACCCAAATTTCTGCTATCAGCGTACAATCAGGCAACTAATAAACCCTACGGCTACATCCTATTGGATCTTAATAAAAATACACCCGAGGATCTGCATGTAGTCACAGATATTTTTGACAATGAAATTACAGTATATCTCCCCGTGAACAGTAAAAAGGCCTATTAGTTGCCATCAAGACACTGAAGAAACTACATGAAAATAGACATTTATTTTCCTTTCTAAGCACTTCAAAACACCCACTTAGGAAAGCCTAACTCAAACATGGTATTGACAATGATTTCATTAATCTAATATCTGAACTTTGTTTAAATTTAACCAAGGGCAATTTTCAACTGCCAAAAGTAGTTAAGCATCAGGCAAAGCAACATCGTTCCATTGTACGTACATTGGCCTGTAAAAAGAAAGGAAATAATTTTAAAAGGAAATGTCTTCTTCAGGAGGGCGGTAGCTTTTTCACACTTTTACTGCCAATAATTGCAGGAGTTGTAAACAGTTTTCTCTAGATGGCTAAACCCTATAAATTGACTCCAATAGAAATCGCTCTCTCACCCGTGGAACACTTTGAGGACAATCTGAGTAAATTCATTGACAACGAAAATTTTGAGGATGTTAAAAAACTGCTTGTACTTCAAGATGCACTTCGCCGAGTGGACAAACATAAGCCCCATAATGCGAAGGCCAGTGGTATTGATCACAAAAAAGAACCATCCCCTCAGGATTCTTTTTCTGCTATCACTGGTGGAACACAATTAAAGAAGGAGGAGTTGGATTCAATAGTGTCGAGCATTGGAAATCTAATTCCTAACTCATATCGCGAACAAAGTAAACGACTCATAACACATCTTATTGAAAGTGGTCAAGACCATATTCAAGCTGATAGCAATAAGAAAGGGATTATAATTCAGGGCAAGAGCTATGTTCTACTTGATTTAATCTATGATATGGTTACAAATCGTAAAGGACTATTATCATTTGACAGTCATCTATACAACTTTCTAAATACATTAAACTTCCCAAAAATCCTTATTAGCAATAAGAAAATTCAAAAAAAAAAAAATGAACATGCATCCTTGTCGACGTTAGAACATGAAGCAGAAGAAGATGATTTTAAATCAATCTTGGAAAATACTAGCACACCTAGTGGAAACATTGATTTGACAATGAGGAAGAGCACACCACTAATAGCTAGACAAAATTGAAGACGCATCAAGTCAACGTCATAACCACCACCAAGCAAAAGTGTACAAACGGGTAGCGGACGCTTCAATACGTGTTTACGTTCAAAATGGATGAAGCTTTGAAACGTGTTTAGGAAAATATTGGTGAGGTGGGGAGTTCACAGTCCCCCACCACTCTTTCCAAAATCATTGGTATTCATGCTGAAAATGTTCAAGACTATATACAAAGTAAAGCAAGTTAGACTCTGCATAGATATCATTGGCTTTGTTTTAATCATTATCAAAAAACTAAAGCCTTTTCCCCCCTGCATATAATGCAAGCAGATCTCTTAACTCTAAATGAGATTCAAAGACGTCACAATACACCGTACAAGTACATTCTACTTGCAATCAGGGTTTTAGTCGTTATGCATATGCCATTCCATTGCGGTCAAAGAGAGGTGTTGACGTTGGTCAGGATATGGAAAGTATTCTCGAACAGGATATGTATAAGAAAATTCAAACGGATCGCGGTAGTGAATTTGTTAATCCCCATGTTGAAAAAAAACTTGCAAAATATAATATACTGCTCTATCATAGTCATGGTCCTATAAAGGCTGCATTGGCCAAACGATTGATAAGAACTATTCGACTTTTAATTTCAAGATATTGTACAATGAAAAAAATACCTGCTTTTATTCCTGATTTAGATAAAATCACGTTGATTTAAAATCAACGACCCCATCGATTATTGTCCAACTCAACCCCAACGGAAGTTCATATTTCTGATCATGATACAATTGATACTTTTCTTAAACAATATTCCAATGAAACGATTGTGAAGAAGAAAAAATTCAATGTTGGTGATACTGTTCGAATTAATAGAACAACTAATATTTTTGATAAGGGCAATTACTTGTGGTCCACAGAACTTTTTAAAGTGGCAGAAATCCTAGACACTAAACCCATAAATTATCGTTTGCGCCATATCAAAGATGAAGAGATTCTCGGCGGTTTTTACGACTATGCACTACAAAAAATTAAAAATAATAGTGAAATCTATCAAATTGAAAAGATACTAAAGACTCGTACTCGCAGGAGTAAGAAACAGTTACCTGTTCGGTGGCTAGGTTACAACTCTGATTTTGATTCTTGGATCGGTGTTGAAGATATTGAAAATGCCCATTGATTTCTTTGTAACATTTATGTCCAACGTTTCCGATCCTCTCTACAATGACTTAAATAAAACAAGTGTTTTTGGATGAAACTCTCCCCGCCATCAAATTTTACGGTGCGTATAAAGTGGCCCTTGTCGACTGTATTCTCAAAAATACCTACGACATCCTGAAAAGGATCGTGTGTATGAAATAAAAGTTATACCATTCGATTTGTCACTCTTTGTCGAGTATGAATGGGTTAAAGCACTTAAATCTAGTGAATATCCACATGTCTAATTGAAATATATAGAATATGATAGTGTGACGGATTTGTGTCGTACAATCAATATAAAAATCTCATATAGTAGGAATGGTACATTCCATTTTAATTATTCAATAGAACACGATAGGATTTAAATTACATCACCTGTTGACACTGAAATTATTCATCTCAATGATAATCTGAGAGATTTTCTTTTCTTTAAACCGATATGATCAATGGGGAAAACGCTGGCACTGTTAACGGGATAGATCAAGTTATTTTTGCTGATTATCCACCTGGTTTCACCTCGGACTCTTGCATATTTCTTTATGCATCCTTTGTAGAAATATCGAGTTGGTAATTCAAATGTCCCCCTCCTCCGTGTTCTTGAACGAAAAACAACTCATGAACTTGTTCATCACTATAATATAAAGCATCTTCAGTATGTTCCTGTAAACACTTCGTATTTGGAACTCTGTCAGTTAACACTAAGAAGTGAATTGGGTGATCCTCTAGCAATAACAAAAGGCTTAGCCATGATAACATGTCATTTTAGACCCATCGTCGTTGACAGCCAAAATGAAAAATACCACCTAAATGAACAATAGAAGAATTTCATTTGTTTGTCCTGATATCAAATAATATGTTGGTGCGTACTACATTGCTATGTTGGTGCGTATTACAAAGGGCGTACTACAATGTCTGGCTATGGTCTTGGTAGCTGGTTTGCTAGGCTATTTCGTTCTGCACTACCCCTTGCCAGAAAATATATTGTACCTGCTGCATCAAATTTGGCTGCCTCAACACTACATGATTGGGGGTCGGGTAATAATTTCAACGAGAGTGTTAAGGAAAATATTAGATTTTCGGCAAGAGCCGCTGGTGAGCAATTAAAATCTCAGCAAAATGGGAAGGAATTAAAAAGGATGCGTGCGCGTCATTCACTCATCAGTCTCTACCTAGGTGGGAAGCGAAGGACATTAACAAGGACTTTGAGGAATAAAACGAAGAAGACCAATAAGCAGAAAAAGAAAAAGATTGTTAGATCAAAGAAGGATTTCTTCTCTTAAGATGACTTATCTTCCCCACAAGGAATCACATCCATCAATCAGTTCTTCATTGAATCTGTTCAATGTTGAAAATGTTGATATCAGTGTCAAGTATGGCTACTATGAACAATTTCATCCCCATCAACCTCTCTCGGAAAATATACACTTTGAAATATTTTCCAATGAAGACTATTTCATTGATTTGTCGTCAACATTTATTGATTTAAATGTTGTGGTGAAGAAAAAGTCAGATAATACAACTCCAACTGCTGCCGATGGTCTGTCCTACGAAAAATGTATTCTACACAACCTGTTCAAACAAATTAATGTATTTATTAATGGAACATTGGTGAGCACTAGCTATAATTTATCCAACTATGCAAGCTACATACAATTTATGATGATGACAGCAAAGGCATATAAGGAGTTGAGAGGACAGTCACTGGGCTTCGAATATCGATCAGGTGTTGATACTGACGGTGAGTTGACTACTGCAGTGACCTAGGAGTACCATTTAGTTGGAAAATTAAATTATGAGATATTCAATATATCCCAATGGTTACCATCCAATGTCAAGATTGTCATAAAGTTGCAACTAGCCCCATCGAATTTCATTTTGAGAAAAACACTTCCTGCAGCACCCGATGCAAATGTCATTATCACATCGGCAATTCTTCATTTCCGAAAACAACAGGTTATGAGCTCTGTTGCATTGGCAGCGGAAAATCTAAAAGCCAATGGCAACAACATTAAACTTCTTGTCCCCCATACGATCACCATTCAACGTCACATTGCCACTGGCTCTCGTAGTTATACCGATTCATCATTTATCAATGGAGAAATCCCATTCAAACTAGCTTTGGCCTTTGTGAAGAGTGGGAGTGCCGTTGGATCCAGGACTGAATCCCCCAATGATTTAAATTTTTGGTCTATCTAACCTTGTGTGCAAAGTGAATGGTATTACACTGTACACTCTATCATTTGATAAAAAATCCTATAGAACTCTGTATGTGTTGACCATGCAATCCCTAGATCATGACTCAACTTTTTGAAAATGAAATAAGCGATTCAATGTTTTCAAATATCATGGTGTAATTGTTTTGGACCTGTCTGGCACCAAGGATATGAGCATAGTACGAACAGGGATTGTACGTTTAGACTGCATATTTACCGATGCTTTGACTGTGAGTATCACGCTAATATCATTGAGTCAATTTGAAACCTTTTGGGAAATCACACCCGACGGCAGTGTTCTACTAGACCTAGCACCATGAACACAAACCATATAATCAGCGTATTTAATTTGGATCCATACATGTCTCAGTAAAAGTCCTATTGCATACCATCGGACTTCATTGAAAAAATTCCAAGCGTTAACAATACCCTAATCATTATTAATAGCAGTTCATCGACTTTGAAGACAGGCCATTGGCCATGCATCTTTCAAACAGCAAAGAATATTGAATTTTTTGATCCTCTTGGCCTATCATATGAATTCTACACTCCAAACATTAGCAACTTTATTGAGAGCAGTGGGAAAACTATTATTCAAAATCAAAGGAGAGTACAGGATTTAACGACTAAGACATGCGGCTTTCATGCACTACTCTTTTTCATGTTCAGATGTCGTGGCTATATCTACAAGCAGTTTCTCCACATCTACGTTGACTTTCCTCGATTGAACGACTTTCTAGTGGAAAATATACTTACAAGTGTGTTTAATATTGATTTTAGTTCCCTACGAATAAAATGTTCTAAAAATGTATGTAAAATTGTTTATTAATAAAAATAATGCATATACATGATAAAAACAACTTTTCTACTCTATAGATTTCATCTTTTACTAGGTATTAATTAAAAAAAGTTTCCGAAAAATAAGTTTTTCAAAGAGAAGTAAAGGCCATTTTAAACTTAAGTTCAGGAGATACAAGTACCTGTTAAAATTCAAACTCAAAACGACCAGAAATTACTATTACAGAATAAAAGAAACCCAAAACGAGCAGAAATTAAATAAACAATCATAGCAAAAAACATACAACAAGTAATAATATAATTGAATAAATAGATCTTAAAGCGAGTAATGCTTGGATTGAATAAGAAAATCAAGCTTAAAACGAAAACAAATATTTTGCTATTAAAGTATAAATGAAACCTAAAAAGAACAGAAATTAAATAAACAATTAATTAGAGCAAACCTACAATAAATATTAATGTAAATGAATAAATAAATCTTAAAACGAGTGAAACTTAAATTGAATATGCAAATCAAGTTTGAATCGAATAAAAATAACTACAAACAAGAGTTTGGGTATCGTCTCACTGCAGAAGCCTAAAACCTACTGTGTCATTGGCGCTTTACTGAAAACAATTCTTTGAAATATTTTCACTTTTGTAACTTTAAGAAATCAAAAATTAATTAAGATTTTAGGGAATAAATATCAGCATATGTATATTAAATTGACGTTGCACATTTTTTTTCAGTAAACTCATTTGATTTCTTTTTTCAGCAAAGTACAAATTATATTCTGGCTTTTAGAAAGCATAGGGGTTTTAAACCCTACTCATATTAATTTATGCTCGTTTTGAGTTTGACTCTAATATTTATTTTAATTTTGTTCGTTTTGGGTTTCATTTATTTATTGATACTGATATGGGGTAGTTGTATGCTTGGTAGATTTTATGATAGTCCGGACGCCAGGTGGTGAAAATTTGAACCATACCACGACGGAATGGGGCTGCTACGAGCATTAGCCTACCCTCAACCCCCTAAATTGACCATGCGGATTCAAAAATACCAATGGCACTTGCTTGCGAGTGGTGGAACACTCCGAAACTTGACATTTTATTATATTTTGGAGTTTTATTTAAGAAAATGCATTTTCCACAAAGTTTGAGGTGCAGTTTTCCGCTCAAATAGAAATGCCTAGAAGCCATAGAATGTTTTCATAACAAACTAACACGATTAGTTACAAAAAATGGCAGAGTTAAAAAAAAATTGCAAAACTATATGAGTCTCGAACAGTCTTGGAAAGTATAAACTAAATCACACTGGATATTAGGTATGTAAGGATATTAACTGTTAGAAAGTCTATCAGTTCCAAGATTTTTTTTTCACAATAATTTGTATCTTTCCTTTCATTGCTGCAAGAGCTGGAAAATAATAAATTTTTAATAAACAAATAATCTGTTTTCAGTGAATAGCCAATGACGCAGAAGGCTTTAGGTTTTTACAGTTAAAGAAGGGAGCAGTATCTAAATTTTGCTTGTAGTGAAACTATATTTGTGTTGACCAATCTTGCAAAGAACTAATAAATTAAACTGAATATTTGATGAATAATGATATTAATTGCTAAAATCTCATCAGTTCAAAATGTTACTGTAATTTTAATATTTATTATAAATATTAAGTACAAAAGAAAACATTTGTAATATAATTCGTTTTCAGTAAACCACCAATGACGCAGTAGGTTTTAGGCTTCTGCAGTGGGAGAAGACTCAGACTCTTGTCTGTAGTTATTTTTATTCAATTCAAACTTGATTTGCATGTTCAATTTAAGTTTCACTCGTTTTAAGATTTATTTATTCATTTACATTAATATATATTGTATGTTTGTTCGCATTGATTGTTTATTTAATTTATGTTCGTTTTAAGTTTCATTTATACTTTAATAGCAAAATATTTGTTTTCGTTTTAAGCTTGATTTTCATATCCAATCTAAGCATTACTCGCTTTAAGATCGATTTATTCATTTATATTATTACTTGTTGTATGTTTTTTTGCTTTGATTGTTTACTTAATTTCTGTTTGTTTTGGGTTTCATTTATTGTTGTAGTAATTTCTGGTAGTTTTGAGTTTGAATTTTAACAGGTATTTGTATCTGCTGATCTTAAGTTTAAAATGACCTCTACTTTTCTTTGAAAAACTTATTTTTCGGAAGGTTTTTTTTTAATTAATTTTTGTTCGTTTTTTATTGCAAAAAGTTTCAAGTTTTTATGGCATAGGGTGGGGTGCTTAATGTCCGATTATTCGTCACTTTAAAAAACAGATCTAGAACTTTCAATTTAAATCGAATGAGGCTTTTTTCAAAGTCTATACTATTACCTCTTTGATAAAAACCTTATATATGAACAATAGATAGCTTGAATAACCTGTGGACAGCGATTGACAACAATGAATGGATTGAAAAAATAGCTCCAATAAGGGGGTTTAGACCATTTCACTTGCTGACACAAAGGGATCACGACAGTTTGGAATTGACCTTAATAGAAATTTGTGTGCCAAAGGAATTTTGCATCTATCAAAGAGTATGTATTTTAACCTTATAATTGGATAATTATAATATATTTCCTATGTGTTCTTCCCATAAAAAAACCCCTTCCCATAAGTTATAAACCCCCCTTAATAAGTTATGCCCCAGGGCATAAACGCCTACCCCTGGGCCCTGGTGGGCTGTGTCGACACCGGAGTTTTTTGTTATCAGAACTTTGAAGTAATTTAACAAAATTTCTATCTCAAATTTTTTATCTGATGCATTTAGGGCGTGGAGGAGGGAGAGGGGCTAGCTGCCCTTCAATCTCTTTTGACTCTTAAAAATTGAACAAGAACTTTCAATTTTCAATGAAATGAGCCCTCTCTAAAATTTATACGAGCATCCCTTCCATAAGAAATAATTTGAAGAATTCAGAGAATCCTTAAATTACAACCCTTGCCCTGAGGGCTTTGGGGGAGTTGTAATCCTCAAAGACCTAATTTCCAAAATTTAAAATTATGTTTAATATAATGACTGTCTTAAAATTTTGATTGGATGTGTTTGGGGAAAAGGTGGGCGTGAGAGGGGGGTTATTTGCCCTCAAATCACTTTCGACTATCATAAAGGGCACTAGCCCTCGGAATTTCCAATCAAATGAGCCTTTTTTGAAGTTTCTACGACACCGTCTTCTATAAAATCCTTATATGCCCCAAGGGCATAAATTAAAACCCTTGCCCTGAGGGTTGTGGGGGATTGTCCTCCTCAAAAACATATTGTCTATCTTGCAATCAACTACGCTGAACAAATTGGCTATCTCAAAATTTTGATTGGATGTGTTTGGGGGAATTATGGGTTTGGAGGGGAGCTAGTTGCCCTCTAATCACTTTCGACTTTTAAAAAAGCCACTAGCCCTTTGAATTTCCAACTGAATGTGCCTGTTTTGAAGTTTCTACGACGACACCTTCTATAAAAACCTTATATGCCCCCAGGGCATAACTTAAAACTCTTGCCCTGAGGGTTGTGGGGGAGTGTCCTCCTCAAAAAAATATTTTCTATCTGGAAATCAACTACACAGAACATAATGGCTATCTGAAAATTTTGATTGGATGTGTTTGGAGAAATGATGGGCGTGGGGGGGGGGCTAGTTAAACTCCAATCACTTTCAACTATTAAAAAGGGCACTAGCTCTTTAATTTCCAATAGAATGAGCCTGTTTTGAAGTTTCTACGACAACACCTTCTATAAAAACCTTATATGCCCCCAGGGCATAACTTAAAACTCTTGCCCTGAGGGTTGTGGGGGAGTATCCTCCTCAAAAAAAAAATTTAAATATGGAAATCAACAACTCTGAACAAAACGGCTATCTCAAAATTTTTATTGGATGTGTTTGGGGAAATGATGGGCGTGGGGGGGGGGGGCTAGTTAAACTTCAATCACTTTCGACTATTAAAAAGGACACTAGCTCTTTGAAATTCCAATCGAATGAGCCCGTTTTGAAGTTTCTACGACAACGCCTTCTATAAAAACCTTATATGCCCCCAGGGCATAACTTAAAACCCTTGCCCTGAGGGTTGTGGGGGAGTTTCCTCCTCAAAAATATATTTTCAATCTGGAAATCTACTACGCTAAACAAAAATGGCTATCTCAAAATTTTGATTGGATGTGTTTGGGGGAATGATGGGCGTAGGGGGGGGGCTAGTTGCCCTCTAATCACTTTCGAATATTAAAAAGGGCACTATTCCTTTGAATTTTCCAATCGAATGAGCCTTTTTTGAAGTTTCTATGACAACACCTTCTATGAAAGCCTTATATTCCCCCAGGGCATAACTTAAATCCCTTGCCCTGAGGGTTGCGGGGGATTGTCCTTCTTAAAAACATGTTTTCTATCTGAAAATCAACTACGCTGAACAACATGACTATCTCAAAATTTTGATTAGATGCGTTTGGGGGAAGGATGGGCGTGGGGGGGAGGCTAGTTGCCTTCCACAATCACTTTCGACTATTAAAAAGGGCACTATCCATTCAAATTTCCAATCGAATGAGCCTTTTCTGAAGTGTCTACGACAACGCCTTCTATAAAAACCTTATATGCCCCCAGGGCATATCTTAAAACCCGTGCCCTGAAGATTGTGGGGGAGTGTACTCCTCAAAAACATATTTTCTATGTGGAATTCAACTACGCTGAACAAAATGGCTATCTCAAAATTTTGTTTGGATGTGTTTGGGGAAATGATGGGCGTGGGTGGGGGGACTAGTTGCACTCTAATCATTGTTGACTATTAAAAAGGGCACTAGACCTTTAATTTACAATCGAATGAGCCTGTTTTGAAGTTTCTAAGACAACGCTTTCACTAAAAAAACCTTACATGCCCCCAGGGCATAACTTAAAACCCTTGCCCAGAGGGTTGTGGGGGAGTGTCCTCCTCAAAAACATATTTTCTATCTGGAAATCAACTACGCTGAACAGCATGGCTATCTGAAAATTTTGATTGGATGTGTTTGGGGAAATGATGGGCGTCGGGGGGGGGGGGGGCTAGTTACATTCGAATCACTTTGAACTATTAAAAAGGCATTAGCCCTTTAATTTGCATTCAAATGAGCATGGTTTGAAGCTTCTACGACAACGCCTTCTATAAGAACCTTATATGCCCCCTGGGCATAACTTAAAACCCTTGCCCTGAGGGTTGTGGGGGAGTATCCTCCTCAAAAATATATTTTCTATCAGGAAATCAACTACGCTGAACGAAATGGCAATCTCAAAGTTTTGATTGGATGTGTTTGAGGAAATGAGGGGCCTGGGGGGAGGAGGGGGGCTAGTTACATTCCAATCACTTTCGACTATTAAAAAGGGCACTTGCTCTTTTATTTCCAATCGAATGAGCCTGTTTTGAAGTTTCTACGACAACGGCTTCTATAAAACCTTATATACCCCAGGGCATAACTTAAAACCCTTGCCCTAAGGGTTGTGGGGGATTGTCCTCTTCAAAAATATATTTTCTATCTGGAAATCAACTACGCTGAACAAAATGGCTATCTGAAAATTTTGATTGGATGTATTTGGGGAAATGACGGGCGTGGGGGGGGGAGGCGGGCTAGTTAAACTCCAATCACTTTCGACTATTAAAAAGGGCACTAGCTCTTTTATTTCCAATCGAATGAGCCTGTTTTGAAGTTTCTACGACAACGCCTTCTATAAAAACCTTATATGCCCCCAGGACATAACTTAAAACCCTTGCCCTGAGGGTTGTTGGGGAGTATCCTCCTCAAAAATATATTTTATGCTTGGAAATCAACTACGCTGAGCAAAATGGATATCTCAAAATTTTGATTGGATGTGTTTGGGGGAATGATGGGCGTGGGGGGCCCTCCAATGATGTTGCCCTCCAATCATTTTCGACTATTAAAAAGGGCACTAGAACTCTCGATTTCCAATTGAATGAGCCCCCTTTGAAGCTTCTACGACGACCCCTTCCATATGAAGTGCCTCTGGGAAAAAAAAAATAAATAAATAATAAAACATTGGAGCCGTATGGCCTTTACTATAGGCAACGCTACAGCGTTGACTCTGATAGGTATTTGTCGATAACAACTAATGCAGGTAGATTATCTAAATTCACAGTATACTGATCCTGATGTGCTGCAATGTCAGGGTCGCATTTTCTACAATAGAGTGTAACTTCACTCTTGTAATATATCTTTTTATAGTCAATGATACTATTCTCATTCATTTTATAGAATTCACATGTTTCAATTTGCTTATTTAAACAATGTCACAAACAGTCTCCTCAAGTGGCGAATCACATTCCGTCACAGCCAAATAAAAATAAGTGGGCTTATAATCATAGTAGCCATTGTGTTCACAACGATGACGTAGAAACCAAATTCTTTTTTTGCTCCAACAGTTGAATCGCTGACCTGGCTCCTCTTCCCAGAACAATCTAAAGCCACGACGATACCAATCTCTTAGCAATAAGCTAAAATCACGCTTAGGATTCTTTCCAATCATACCAGGATATGTATTCTCCCACTGATTTCCTTTATCATAGTGGCAATTCGAGCATAGGTGCCCTCTAGGATGAGAGTCACACACCCCTTCAAGACAGGAATTACAACATTTAATTTGTACAGCATATTCTCTATGCAATTTACACGGGTCGTATAATCTACACTTTTCATCAAACTCATAAATCATTGTAAAATTCTCACATGATGACCAGCTGCCCAGTGTATACACGTATAGCGAACATATATGAAACATTTTTTCATGTGTTGACACTCTCGCCGCCAAAATGAAACTGAGCTAAGATCAATAGATTGAGAGGGATAGAGAGAGAGGAGTAAATCATCCTTGAACATCCTCTTTGCCGCGAAAAAAAGTCTTAAAATTCTATGCTAGTGTTTAAAAGCATATCCACAATATCATTTTTTCCTGTTGTGATTAATATGTCAATATATTGTGTAAATGCCTTTGGACCCCAACGTAAAAACTTCATGCAATAGTCTAATGACAGAGAATCAGTTTTCATTGTATCGACAAGCATTCCCTGAGAAAATATCTTCCTTTGAATAGATAACTCTAGAAAATCATCATCTAGAATCAAACGTTTTTCCATAAACACAAGATTTCCCCTGATTCGCTTTTTCTCAAATCTATCCGTTTTTTAGAGTCCTAACACTCTCACAACCAACATCAGACTAACCTGGATTCTTTTTCTACTCTAAAAAATATACGCTAGCCTACTATAGAAAGAAAAATATCTTCGATTAGAAACAATTTTATTGAATATAATTACAACAATAATAATCACTGATTCAATTTGTTTTCTTCAATATATTTCACTAGTGCATCTAATGCAGTTTGAAGTCTATTTATATGCACAATGTTCAGTTTCGCAGCAAAACATAATTGCTCCTCCAATTTCAATTTGCTCAAAGATATCACATATCTTGCGTACATATCGTCCCATTCAAGGCTTATTCTACCATATTCGTGTTATTTCCACAGCCACGTTTGGTACTCTTGTATCATTGATGCTGCTACCTGCTCCACCATCAACCTCCAATAGTGTAAATATTCCACTCATTTTCTTTGCTAATATCGTCTCAAATAAACTATTCTCTCTGAATTCAATTCTCTTATTAATATGAACTGCAATGAAAATCACTTCTTATATTTGAATCCAATTACTAATCAAGTTATCGTATATGGATTAGCCTCCACTCTCTCTAATTGGCCACAAAAAATGGGCGTTGTGTCAGAAACCCGTCTCTTAAGGCATATACCAATCCTAGTAATAGCCCGTGGTAATGCATGTACTCGTGCTCTTTGAAAAGGTGTATAGGTCTATGCAAATAGCATGGCAAGGAACATAATCTACTCAAATAGCACGGCAAGGAACATAATCTACTCAAAATGGAATGTAGCATTCTACTACTAACCCCCCTCTCACGCCCACCATTCCCCCAAACACATCCAATCAAAATTTTCAGATAGCCATTTTGTTCAACGTTGCAGAAAGTTCTGAGAATTAGGTCTTTGAGGATGACAACTCTCCCACCTCCCAGCCCTCAGGGCAAAGGTTGTAAGTTATCCCCTTGGGGCATATAAGGTTTTTATTGAAAGTATTGTCGTATAAACTTCAAAAGGGTTCATTTGATTGGAAATTGAAAGTGCTAGTGCCTTTTTTAATAGTTGAAAGTGATTGGAGAAAGACTAACGCCCCTCTCACGCCCACAATTTTCCCAGACACATCAAATCAAAATTTTTAGATAGTCATTTTGTTTAATGTAGTTGAAAGTTCTGGAAATTAGGTCTTAGAGGATGACAACCACCCTCACAGCCCTTAGGGTAAGGGTTGTAATTTATGCCCGGGGGGCATATAAGTTGTTTATAGGAAGTGTTGTCGTAGAAACTCAAAAAGGGCTCATTCGATTGGAAATCGAAAGGCCTAGTTCCCTTTTTAATAGTCAAAATTGATTGGAAGGTTTGACATTTTTATAATAAAGATTGATGTGGGTATAATGTATTATTTTTTGTGGTTGTTGTTTAGACAAGGGCACTTTGTATAGAAGGATTTGTCTTAGGAACTTCGAAAAGGGCTCATTCGATTGAAAATAGAAGGGGCTGATGCCCCTTTTAATAGTCGAAAGTGATTGGAGGGAAACTAATCCCCCTCCCACGCCTATTCTCCCATTTGACTTTATGTTTAAAAGATAAATGTTGACATAAGATTAAATCAAAATGCACTGTGTTAATGCTAATTCCCAATAAGGCATCTCAGCAGTATCCCAAGAACGACTGAGTGTATTATGTTCAAACTTTCGAGGCTGCTTCTGCTCTTAAAATTTAACCAAATCCAAATAGTGTAAGTGTATCCAAGCTATCAAAGAAGGTAAACTGATTTTTTTGCGAATGGTATCAAGTTTTCCAATTCAGGTCAGCTAGAGGAGATATGAAACTAAATTAAACACTACTATTTGTGTCCAGATATTTAAGAGACATGTTGTTAAAAATTGCTGAAAATTTTTCTCCAGCATACAAATAGCAGGCCAAACTATAAATTCTTACAAAAAAACGAAAAGATTTAAAGTATTATTTTCTTTTTCTCTGAAAAGACTATGTCAATATAAAACGAACATAAATTAATTTAAAAAATCTTTTCCACACAATAGGTTTTTGAAAGAAAAGTAAAGAACTCCATTAAACAAAAAATCAGCAAAAATAAAATCAAATAATCTACCAAGCGTGAAAACTGCCACAAATTAGCATCGATAAATGAATGAAACCCAAAACGAACAGAAATTACTATAAATAACCGAGTCAAAATCAAAACGGGCAGAAACTAACACAAGTTGGGCTCAAAACCCCTATGCCTTCCCAAGGCCAGAACATAATTTGCACTTTACGGAAAAAAATACAAATGAATATGCATTGTCAGTTTAATATACATATACTGATATATAGTAATCAAAATGTTAATATTATTTGATCAATTAAAGTTATAAAATTGAAAACATTTATATTTTTTTCAGTAAATTGCAAATTTTGTTCTCTACGTCACATATCACTCGGCCGGAGCCTTATGTAAAGTAAGTCAAAGACAGTATTCTCCCTTCCCAAAAAGAGTATTTTTTAAGAAGTTCCGGAATTGTTTGGGCATTTCGGACCTTTCACAGAAAGGAAATTGTATAAGTAAATCAATTAAAGAAAATCAAATCCCTAGAAACAACCTCTAATGCAGTGATTTCCAAACTTTATTTTATCACGGCTCTCTTACAATACTTGATCGTATGGTGCCTCTCTTCAATTTTAAAAAATAATACAGACATTAAAATCTTTAGTTGTCTTTTAAAGAGAAGGATATCCTTGCCTATTAGTGCAAAGTCTACCAAATCTCAGCGTCATTTTTGAGATAGCATCACTAAAGCTCCTTTCTCTAACCAAATGAACACAATTTCATTTCCATTTCATTTACCTATTGCAAATTTCATTTCACCTAATTCAGAAAAAACCTGTTCTATATAAACTAGATTTTGCAAATGACAGCAATAATTTTAAAGCTTTATTTGACAAAATATCATATTTGCTCTTTATATAAGCTAAAATTAAAAGAGATTCATTCTGAAATTTTTGTTTTAAAAAAGTATCACATGATAATTCAATCAAGTTTTTTTTTTTAAATTACTTGTTAATTCAAATTAATTATTTTCTTCACCCATAAATTGATTCTGCATCCACAATTAAACTCTGTGAAATTAAAATCATCAAAACAATTCGATAAATGAATTAGCGAACCATCCCACTATTCAACAGATGGATTTTCGTTCGCTTGTATGCTATGTTCAACGAATAAATTTAGATGTGGAAACATTTCAAACTCATTTTTTCCCAATTTGTCATCCAAAGCTTCATTTCTTATGAATGTTTTCACATTAACTTTTTGAGTCAATAAATGTATGTGTCCTTGCATCGTTTTATTCAAGACACTCACTTGTCCTAAGATTTCCAACAAACAGATTAGTTTAATAATAAATTTACCCCCCCCCTATATATGCTTGCGTCCAAATTTTGATTTTCTTTTATTACAACTGCTATTTCCAATTTGACTTCATGTATGCTCTTAATAACGTTGGCAAGATATAGCCAGCACACTTCACAAAAGTACAAAAGTTTGTTATAAGTAGCTCCCATATCGTCACACGGCTTTGTAAACAATCTAAGATTCTAACTTATGATGAACTGTTTCTTATATGGTTTGTAATTTTCACTACTTTTGTAAAAACAGTTAAGTTCTTCACTTTTATTTTTTGATACAAGAGCTGCCCTGTGGAGCAGGCAGTGCATCGCGAGAATGCACTGCCTGTTTTCATTTTAACTAGTGCTGTTAGATGCCCTGTGGAGCAGGCAGTGCATTGTGAGAATGTACTGCCTGTTATCATTTTAGCTAGTGCAGTTAATTTTAACAGTGCTGTTAATTTTAACAGTGCTGTTTATGTTAAACAGTGCTATTTATTTAATTTTAACAATTAATTTTAACAGTTCTATTTATGGGTGTTTTCATTTGAACTAGTGCTAGAAGGCCAGTTTTGTGTCCTGACATTGATTTTGCACCATCTGTACAAAGCCAAACGCAATTATTCTACAATATGCCTTTCTCATAAGAAAAAGATGTCAATTACATAAAAATTTCGCTGGATGTGGCTTTTCCAGGAATAAGTTTGCAAAAAAAATCTTTGGTTATATTATTCTTTTCAATATATCGAAGATATCCAATTAAATATGCGGTTGTAGCTACATTAGTTCTTACTTCTACTTGTAAGGCGAATTTTGAAGTGCGTATCTGAGAAACTGATTAATCGAAAAAATTGTATCGTCTATCGTCTAAGCGTCAATCGTCTATTTGTTCAACCCTAAATGGAGTATCTAGTAGAATCTATAAAATCTTGCAAATTCTACCTTGAGATTGCAAACCTAACTTACGTTGAGCCTGGGCCAGTAAATGCCGCAGTCCCGAAAGAGTTAAAATATTTCGCATGACTGTGTAGTTTCAATTTCATTTGATTTTTGTCAATCCTGGCTAATATTCACGCCTCCCCATAGACTAGTCCATGCCTCCCTAGGGAAGCACGCCTCCCATTTTCAAAGCGCTGCTCTAATGTGTAGGCTGTGGAAGTTAAGCTGTTAGAATACGACAACTCACTTCTAAAAACAAGTAAATGAAAAGTATAAAACTAATTATACTTAATAAGAAAATTGCGCGTTTTCCCATTATTTACTTATTGTGAATTTACATTATTTACGTCAAAGAGTTCATGGTAACGAACTGTAAGTAAGGGGCGACCTGGCTCATTAGTAACCGAAACTAAAAAAAACAGAATTTTGATACCAATAGATATATCAAAAGAATTAGATTTTTATGCTGATTTAAAATATATAAATTTCATTAAGTTTAATTTTATCCATCAAAAGCTACGAGCCTGAGAAAATTTGCCTGGTTTTCAAAAAAAGGCAGAAATAACCCCCTAAAAAGTCATATAATTTTAATGAAAATTATACTATCTGATTAAGCGTATTAGAAAACCCTACTGTAGTGGTTTCAAGCTCTTGTCTTCACAATATGGAATTTTGAATTTTTTGCCAGAAGAAAGATCACGGATGCATGTTTATTTTTTATTTTTGTTCGTTTTTTCCCAGGGGTAATCGTATCGACCCAGTGGGCCTAGAGCATCGACAGAGGGCTCATTATAACAGAAATTGAAAGTTCTAGTGCCCTGTTAAGTGAACAAAAAAATTGTAGGGCATCTAGACCCCCCTCCCACGCCACTTTTTTTTCCAAAATCGTCCAATCAAAGTTCTGAGATTGTCACTTTGTTCAGCATAGTTGAAATACCTAATAACTATGTCTTTGGAGATAAAATTACCCCACAGCCCCTGGGGAAAGCTCTTTAAGTTTTTAAATTTGCCCATTGTCTAGGTATAGCATTTGTTATTGGGAAGCACGCATACATTTTTTGGGTGGGTAAGTGAGGACGAATTTTCTACTGGGGGGATTTTGCATGAGGAGAATGTTCTATAGAGAGGGAAGTTTCAAGGGGATGAGCTTTTCAGGGAAAATTGTATAATGGGAGATTTGCCAGAAGTCCTAAACGAAATTTCATTAAATATCTTGCTTTCTCTTTACTGACTCAATTTTGCACGTGGAGGTGTTAAGGGTAATTGTCCGGGGTAAATTTTCACCAGGATTGCATCGTCAAGAGGATATTTCCGTAAGGAGGGGGATTTCTCCGTGGAGGTGGAGCCAGATTTCCTGGCGTTATTTAAAAAACTATCAGAAATTAAATAAAAAAAACAAGTTTTTTCAAGTGAAAGCAAGGAGCAGCATTAGCACTTAAAACAAACTGAAATTATCACGTATATGAGGGGGTTTGTCCCTTCGTCAACACTTCGCTCTTTACGATAAAGTTTAAATTTTGCCCCTTTTATTTAAAAACGACTCTTGAAACATAAGGGTTGTTTAATTATAACATTAAGTAACTCTGTTAAAAGTGAAAAAAAAAACTATAGTGTGAAGAGCAAGGTGTACGCGAAGGGGCAACTCCCGTCATATACGCAATAAATTCTGTTATTTTTAAGTTTTAATGCTGCTCCTTACTTTCAGTTGGAAACACTTGTTCTTTTTATTTAATTTTACATTAAAAATGCAATTGGGTTCTAGGCTTTTTTGCAAGCTTTTTTTAAGAATTATATGGTTTCTATCCAAATAGCCTTTTCATGGTTAAGAAAAGAGCCCTATCCCCCAGGGTGAGGCCAACTAATTTCAGCGCCAATCTGCCTGAGGCCGGCACAGATACACTTTTAAAGTTACAAACTAGAATTTGTTACTCACATGACTTTTGTTTTTAAAACTATAAACTGAAAACACCTGCCCCCTGGTGTCTTGGCATATACACTCTTTAAAGAAGTTTTTAATTAAGGAATTGTCATTTCAAAAATAAATCTAATAAAGAACAATAATATTAAATATTCAACACATGCAGGCGATCAAAATTTTATCGAGCCATAATTATAAAAATATTACCCTATTTAGTAGCACTTCATCTAGTTTTAAATTTATTTCAACAATAAAACAAATTTTAAGTAAAATAGAATGCAAAACTCTAAAAGCTGAATGAAATTAAAATGTAGTCTTGTTCTACATATGGAATACATTTAACAGAATAAAATTATTCTTTACAAAAAAGAGCAATAAAAACTTGTAAACCGTTTTAATTTTCCCGAAACAGTTTCATTAAAAACACATCAACTGAAAGCGGGTGTTCCACTTTCTTCAAGTTTTTTCAGTTTAATCTAAGGGATAATTCATTTTATTTGAGAATTAAAACGGTTTATAAGTTCTAGTTCTTCCCAAGAAATTATGAACCATAAAGGAAATGAAGCGTTAAATTTATTGAAAAAATGAAATCACACAGAAATCACAAAAGCATTTTACTTGACCTGGGTTATCAAACTCAGTTCCTTAAATTATAATTTTTCCTTAGAGATTATGAACAGGAGACGGAATGAAGCGTTAAATTCATTGGAGCCATGGAACCAAACTAAAAATACGAAACCATTTTACGTGAGCAGAGTTGTCAAACTCTGTCTCTTAGGGTCTAGCTTTTCCAAAAATATTGTGAACTAGTGAGGAAATGAAATCCACTGAAATCATGGAATCGCACTGCAAACCGAAAAAAAGCCCATCACCGGCGACCCGTTTTGCAATGTAAAAATCATCTCTTTTTTTGGTTTAGTGGAAACAATGTGATTTAGTAGCATTTGGTTTGATTTAATTAACTTTAATTTCCCGACAGGACATTAGAACTTTAATTCCCTACAGAGAGCTAAATTTGGGAAATTTTTCACAATTGTGACTTTGGTAACATTTAATCAGTCAAGAACTTTGTAATCTAAATTCAGTGATCTGAGGATTGCCATTCGATCTGGATTGGTCAGAAGAGCTACCCTCTCCCCCATAAGAATTTTTATTCCCTACAGAGACTTAGATTTGGGAAATTTTGCACAATTAGGACTTTGGTCACATTTAATGAGCCAAGAATTTTTCAATTTAAATCCAGAGAGCACAAAATTGCCATTCCCACTGGATCGGTCAGAAAAGCCACTCCTCTTCCTCCCCAAAGACCTTTATCCCCTACAGAGACCTAAGTTTGAGAAATGTTGCACAATTACGACTTTGATAACATTTAATAAGACAAGAATTTTGTAATTTAAATCCATAAAGCAGAAAAATGCCTTTCCCTTTGGCCTGCTCAGAAGAGCTACCCCCTCCCTCATAAGGATCTTTATCCCCTACCAAGACCTAAATATGAGAAATTTTGCACAATTACGACTTTGGTATCAATTAATCAGCCAAGAACTTTGTAATTTAAATACAAAGGGCAGAGGATTTCCATTTCCTCTGAATTGGTCAGAAAAGCTACCCTACTCCCTCCCCAAAAGACTTGTATCCCCTACAGAGACCTAAATTTGAGAAATTTTGCAGGATCAGGACTTGGCTAACATTCAATCAGCCAAGAATTTTGTAATTTAAATACAGAGAGCGGAAAATTTCCGTTCCCTCTTTATTGAACAGAAATTACCCCTCCCCCTCCCCATAAGGACTTTTATCCGCTACAGAGACCTAAATTTGGGAAATTTTGTGCAATTAGGACTTTGTTAACATTTATTCAGCCAAGAACTTTGTAATTTAAATACAGAGAGCAGAGGATTACCATTCCCTCTGGATTAGTCAGAAGATATACCCCCTCCCTATCAGGAGCGTTTAGCCTATTCATGCAATTTTCCCTGCTTGTCTTCTTCTTAAATTATTCTTTCTCCTTAAAATTGTGTGCTTATTGGTTCGAATTTCGATAAATAGAAATTTTATATTTCTTTATAAATACACCAGATACTCATATTATTTATGATGACTCCAAATAATTAACTTCTTTAAATTTAAATTTAACATCAAAGCTGCTAAAAAAATGTGTTAAAAGACAATTAGAACAGTTCGTTTTCTACTTTCTGCACAAAAAAAAATCTTTGAAGTCGGCACTTTACTCTTTTTAAATTTTTTTTCTAGTGTAAAAAAGTACTAATTTCTGTTAGGAAGGCTTCCTATACATTCTGACAGGGGTTGAACTTTATTGTCTCAGATGTTACTGAACCAAGCATAAAAAAATAGACGTGTCTATTTGTTATTAATCCAAATTTCACTACCAGAGATAGCTCATTAGCCCTATTTTCTTAGGAAAAAATCGGAAAAATATAAAAACTGCTTCACAATGGAAGTGATCTCGGTACCTTTTTTTCATTTGACGCGAATGAAATATATATATATTTTTTTTTTTTGAAAATAGCGAATACGCCTGGAATTGATACAAGCTACACCCTCAAATTCAATATATTTTCCCACCTTTTTAACTTTAGTGTTTGATTGATATTTGGCGTCAGACTGGTTGCACTCAAACTGGTGTTAAGCTAAAGATGCTCATTTGTAAGTCTAGGATAATATTAGTCCTGTCTTTGTTAATTTGTATGATTGGAAATTCAAGAGATACTACATATGGGAGCTCTCATGCTTCATGTTATGATATATGTTTTGGTTTTTAAATGTTAAATATAAAAAGCTATAAAATTCGACTAGATTTATTGCTAGCTAATAGGTCGTGGCTCGCATTTTAATGTCTTGGGGGCTTTCCAACGGCTGTTGGCTGCATCCTCAATATACATGAACTGCAGCCTTGTACTTTGCTACCCATATCAATAGTTCTTGCAGGCACTTTGAAACTGGAATTGGTTTTGGTTTAGGCACTTTTAGATGTTCTTCCCACTATTGCATTTGAAAATTCTAAAGTAAAATTATAACTAAATTTTTTTGAAAACGAAAAGATTCTTGAATTCAATAAAATCCATCAAATAAAAAAAAATTGTAAAAGTTATTTTATTTGTCTAAGGGTTTGCAACGTATTATATTGTCTCAAAAGTATTACATCATCAGAGGTTGTAACTTTTAAACAGCTCTCGATAATGAATTTTATATATATATATATATATATATATATATATATATATATATATATATATATATATATATATATATATATATATATATATATATATATATATATATATATATATATATATATATATATATATATATATATATATATATATATATATATATATATATATATATATATATATATGTATATATATAAATATATATATATATATATATATATATATATATATATATATATATATATATATATATATATATATATATATATATATATATATATATATATATATATATATATATATATATATATATATATATATATATAAAATTATATATATATTAAATTATGTTAATAAACTATTCAAACGATGAGAAATACATTACATATAAATTATGTCACAGTCAATATATCTTCTATATGCTACTGTTTTTCCCAAGCCATTTTATTTTCAACCAACGGTTATACAAACTAAGGAGGAGGCTCGGTGGATCGGAAATTCAAGGTTTTATTCCTCTTTTTTCGCGCTCTTAATAATAAGGATGTAGGATATTGACTGGGCTGCAACCCCATCGTCCCATGAATAAAACCTCCGAAATAATGAAAGCAATAATGCTGTCTTACCTCTCTGTAACGTTTAAGGAGAATATTTCTGAGACAACCTCCTTTTCAAAAAGGTTGATAACCAAAAGTTGCAAGGATGGCACATTTGTACCAGTCTGAAAAATTAATAATTTTCAGAAGTTGGAAAATTGGCTCTTGAATTTGAGCAATATAAGTGTAACATAGAAAAACTGGGACAGAAAAAAACTCGCAGCAGGAAAATTTACAGGAGAGCAGACAAACTAAAAATACGTTTCTGGTTTTCGACTAATATTTATTACCAGTTTTTTTATGCATTGAATATTTTTCAAGGTGTTTCACATACTGTAAGTATGATTTTGATATCGTAAGCTCTATTCTCTAACTATTTCTCTGTGGGAAATATGGAGTACAGCGAATTCTGGGAAAAGAAAACTCTTCATACCCTTATAACCAAATTAGTTACGGTGAGACAGGTCAAACCAGTCGACATATCATACAAAATATAAAGAATCGGACGAATTTTACAAGTTTGACAAACGAATTTAGCATAAACTCTGTTGTTAATTAGCAACGGACCGAGTCCGTTGATTTTGAATTGATAGTTATCAAGTATTTTGCAGTAGGGCATCAGTACATGGCTAATTGTAGAAAGAAAAAGCCAAGACAGATAGTCCAAGTAATTGAGAGGCAAATGTTTAAATGGCTGCACGGGTAAATGGCGGGAGTAAGTATGGCTCTCTTATTGGACAAATACTTGTTTGTTGTAGCCAGCCTGCCTAGAGTCTCAGGAAGGTATACCTCTATACCCTCATTAAACCATGATCATGAGGTATACTCAATCAAACCGATAGTCATAGAAGGTAGGAAGAGGGCTCATTCAAATGTAAATATCAAGTTCCAATGCTCTTTCGTGAATAGGGGGAAGTCATGGCCTGTTCCTTGATTGTTTGCCCCAAGGTCCTATCCTGGCAAAATGGGATGTGAGACTAAAATTCAAAGTTGTTATTCTAATAATAAGGAATAAAACATGCAAAAGCTATTATTTTCAGGGTGAACTCCATGAAGCATCCTCAATATGGTTACAAAAACAAACCAAAATTAAATTTAAAAAACAAGCTTTTTATATGAAATTAAAGAGTTATATTAAAACCCAAAATTAACAGAAATAACCCTTTCATGTGTAAAAATTGCCCCCTCACTCTCTACGCTAAATTTTCACTTTTTTTCTACCAATGCCTCCAGGATGAATATCATCTACAAAGTGAGAAACGGATCACTTACTTCTGCATAACGTTTCGACAATGGAGGGGTTTATTTATCCGATGAGTAAAACATTTGCAATCACTGGCTAGATTGTTTTTGCACTATAAATACTTTCGGTTAAGCATGAGTTAAAATTTAAGTAAAGAGTAGGGTGGGGGGTCTGAGGAACAGCAGCCGTCTCTTAGATAAAGCAATTTTTGTTCGTTTGGATTTTAATGTTAAAATTCAAATTCATTTTAATGTTCAAACTCATTCTAATTCAAATTCATTTTAATTTTAATGTCAAACTTAAAATTCATTTGAAGAAACGTGTTTCTTAATCTAATGTACCATGAAGGTGTTATATGGCACGTTATCTCACTCTCCCTTTCTCAGTGGGGTCAATTTAGGGAGAATGTTGACAAGGGGATTTCCCCCTAGACTTTACCACCTCCCTCACATTTCGAAAAACGCCTTTATTGGAAGGAGAAGGGGTTGATTGAAAAAGCTCTTTTTTGTATTTTCGTCTAAAAAATGGAAAAACTCTCAAACTTGTCTCTCTCCTCACGATTTTGAGGAATAAATTAAAATTTTCATGAATAAATCTCTCTTCCCTTTCTCTCCCTTCATCTCTCCCTCAAAATCGCGCATTAACTCTTTTACAGTCAAATAAAAACAACGACCGTATATCTTGGCAATAATTTCATACTTTTTAAGTGCTTCCTATTTGCAGATTTTGAATTTGCTATTTTTATCGATATTATCGGTAGTTTTATAATTTATTTAACAAATCAACATTTTCTTGAACTAGATTTCCCAACTTGGGACACGCAATTGATGGTGCAAATTTCTTTAGGTTGAGTAAATTTCTTTATTCGCTAATGTTACTTGCATTTTTTTTATCAAAGAGTTCGTGATAACGAAATGTAAGTAAGGAGCAACCTGGGCTCATAGTAACTGAAACTCTAAAAGGGAATTTTTTAAAATAATATATACATAAATAAAATCCGGTTTTTATGGTGACTTCACATAAATAACATTCATCATGTTTACAGTTATCCATCAAAATCTACGACGCCAAATAACTTGCCTAACTTGCCAGATTTTGCCAAAAGGCAAATGATTTAAATGAAAATTACACCGTCAAGTTCAGCACATTAAAAAACCCAGTCGAGGAGGCTTCTAGCTCCCATCTATAAGAAAGTGGAATTCCGCACTTTTTTTTTTCGAGAAAGAGGATTGCGTATGCATTTTTGTTTGTTTCTCATTTTGTTTTTTTTTCCCAAGGGTGGTCGTATCCAACCAATAGTCCTTGAAGATATACGGCTCAATCGAGCGGGTATTAAAACTTCTAGCTTTCTTTTTAAATAAAAAAATAATATACCACAGAAAACTATATTTTTACGCTATTCTATGGCACAAAACCACAATTTTACCCCAGAGAGGGCCAAGTCGCTATCAATTGAAAATTCTTAATTTTTAATCGACCTAAAATTGTCAAAAAACTATATTTCGAGCTTCCCAGTTTCTGAGACAGTAACACCCCGCGTTAGTACATCAATTTCTAAAAGTCATGTAACTCATGGAAAATAAACGATTTACATAGACATTTATTTTAAAACTTAATTTAACTAAGGTAATTCACTTAATGTTTGATAAAATTATGCACAGTGATGCATAATTAAGCATGAGCTATTACGGAGGAGCAATGGTGGGTCATTGACGTCATTGTGTAGGTGAGGGGTTTGCCTGAGGCCTCAAAAAATGTATTTCACGCAAACATTTTACAATTCTCAGTGAACCTTCAAATAAATATACAAGAGGATCGGAGGGAGGGTAAAAATTAATCTTTTATCTCATTTCATGAGATAAAAGATTATTTATCTCTTTTATCTCATTCATTTGGATTAAGCCTGAATATAGGTGCTGCATGGTGATAGCTCCCTTAATATTGTTTTGTAATATATTTGTTTTCATTTTCTTATCATCAAAAAACTTGCAGAGAGGGGGGGAGTATCTCGAGCGTTGTCTAGGGATTTCTCCTTGGAGAAAACATATTTTCTATGTAAAATAAAAACATTATATTCGTATGTCTACCAGGACGAACGTGGAGAGGTGAAGGGGAGGGGGTGTAAAGAGTGCCACCAATAAATTTCAAGAGGTGGAGGTAGGGGTTGTGCAAGTGCTACCAGCAGTTTTATTTTGCCAAGACTTAAATGATAATATATCTGGTTTTTCAATTTATCTAGAATGTTTAATGACTTTTTGTTTCCTGGTGCCCTTGTCCCCGGGAAAGCTTTTTTATTTATGATTCTAATTTGACGTCCCTTACGTTTGATTATTCGTTTTTAAGGAACTAGGACTACAAATCAAACTTTAGAATAAGAGTGGGGTTTGGGGGTTGAGTAACCCCTCTCATATATAGAATAAATCTCAATTCGTTTTGGGTTTTAATGTTACTCTTTACTTTCATTTGAATTTTTTTAATTTAGTTTATGTGATAAGGTAGCCAAAGAGGGTAGCGAGACTCCATTGGCCAAACCACCAGCACATATTCAGATTGTGTTTTTTGATTGCTCTTCAGATTTTGTACTCGAAAATACTTATTCGACGCGTTCTTCGTTTTTGCTCAAGGTCATTAGAAACCATGTAATGAGGTCCACAGTCTTAAAGCTATTCTTCTTATTAATATTATAATGATGGAGGTTTTTTTGCGCTTGATTACCAGATGTTGCTGCCTCGAGAGAATTTGATTATGCAAATTTAATCAAATCTAAGAAAATTTCACTAGAAATTTTAAAGAAGAACGAAAATTCTGTTCCTATATTTCTCTTTCTCAAGGTCACAGCAAGCCTCTTAAGCTAGTTGAAACAGGCATGAGTTTGGAGCCTTTTACCAAAGAAATTTTACAATAAATTTTACTGGAGAGTAAAAAGTTGTATTTAGACTTTTTCTAAGGTCACAAAAAACCTAACAAGAGGTGAAACAGGTTTGAGCCTTTACTTCTCTACGCTTATGATAGCGGTGATTTTTATGATTGCTTACCCAATTGATCTGAACATGGGGATTTCAGTTAAGAAATTTAGGTAGGGAATTCTCATTAGAAATTTTACGCCATTTATGCTGTTTCGACATTTTTTTTCTCGATTTTTACAATGAAACTATATTAAGGTCAACACAGCCTTGACATTGTCAAACATTTCGTGGTAAAAAAGCCATGCGTTGTGACGCTAAAATCTCAAAATGACTATTGTATTCATATATTGCAAAACAGCGAAAATCAGATGAAAACAGGGCCATATCCAGGATTTTTTTTCGGGGGGGGGAGGGGGTAAAAATATATTTTTTAAACAGATCAAAAATTCGCTTGTATGCAGTTTTTCTCGTTTTTGCAAGTTCGCCCAATATTGAGGGTAAAAAAACCTAACCTCCCTTCCTGGATACACCCTTGGATGGGATAAAACTAATAAACTAATTAAAAGAAGGAGAATAGGGAATGGAGGAAGTTTCAGCTCGTAAAACGTGTGGAGTCCATTCGACTCACTGTAACTTCAGTTCATAAACTTTTCATATTCAATTACTGCAAAAATTGGCTATTCTCGTGAAAATAAAAATTAGGAATCACGAACAGAATTAATGTTAGAGATATTCAGTGTGGTCAATAGCATAATAGCTATTGAGCTGAGGGGGTACCAACTCTCCCCTATTTAGTCTATAGCTTTGTTTGTAACTTGTCCCCCAACCCGTGGTATATACCACACATTTCATAGGCACGCTTTTATCATGGAATTTCTCTTCGAGCTTCTTGAGGCACTCACCACCCAGCACCTAGTTAGAAAAAATTAAATGGTTAGCCCCTCGTGTAGACCTCCAGGAACTCAATATATATATATGAAAATAGGACTTTTTATAGTACTAAAAGTCTGTAAACTAACCATGTCATTAAAATATATAAAGCGAGTCATTTTTGTAACCAAACAGCTCTTTTGTTTTTCAACCAGCACTCCCTATTTGTAAAAATCCATAGAGTAACTCATTGTGTCTTCTCGATAAAAGACCAATCAAAAATTTTCAATTGCTTTTTTTTCGCCTGAATAACACTCAGTTTAATGCAATGAATTTTATAGTAATTACTAACTGCTATACTCGCTTGTCCCAAAGATCGTATTTAATTTGATTATACTTGTTATGAGTGTAATATCATTTCTCATAACGGATAAAGTTTTGTTTATCATTAAAAAGTCATAATTCTTCCAGGGTTGACCCAAAGACGGATGTGTTTTTCTTTTTAAACTTTGTTTATTTTATATCAAATTAGCGGAAGTTTCAGTAATAAAATATTGTTAAGTAGCTTTGCTAATTTAAAATGAAATTTTCATCGACACTAGCTTCTTATACGTAAACATTCTTTTAAAATTTCGTAACAAAGAAAAGTGATTTGCAAAGAGAAATTTATTGTGTCCAACGTACGTAATTTTTAACTTCAATTAAGATAGCCAAAGACACTGTTGAACGACTGGTATTAAAAAAAACATAGCATATACCCTTTTGTAGTGCAGAAACAATATTTCCCGCCCTCCCACAAAACATAAAACTTATAAGTCCCCCATTCCCTAAAAATGGCTTTTCAAGAGAGTTATACCCCAACCCCCACCCGCAAAAAAATATAGGGTTCTCTCCTTGGATGATCCGAAATCATTTGGACTCAGATTTAAAAAATACTCGGCGGAAAAATATGGGCTTTTGCTACCCGTTTCGTAACCTCTCTCATTGGCAGAATTAGACATGTTACGGAAACTTACTAAATATATAAAGTAAGATGATTCTTATAATGTCAGTGAAAGAGCTGAAGAAATTCCACCTTAAGCTATGCTCATTATTTATGTATTCGATACACCGCAACAACATACAAATGACATGACACCGACATTATTAGAAGCGCCATGACACCTTCCAGAGTAAAAAGCTGGCAGTTAAAAGTTAAAACAAGAAGGTGACTCTAACACTGATGATGCAAAATAATTAAATTTTTAAATTTACATTATACATATAATGATATTAGTAGATTTGTGCAAGGTTTTGCTGAAAAAGAAAGATTGCTTCCAAAATGGCCAAGAGACAATGCATAACCTTCGTTTAGCTATCGATTTCCTATACTTTTGGTTGAACTATATTTCCAATGAAAAAATAATAATAAAAATAAGGACACACAGGGACCTTTGGAATAGTAAACTAAATTTATGGCCAAGCATGTGTTTGTTGTAATATTGTTGTAATATTCTTTTTCCTAGAAAAATGATAAGTATTTTGAATATTCGGATTTTTTATATGTTGTAATAAAGATATTGTTCAAAATATTTTCGGTAAAACTCAAAGGACACTTTATTAGCCTTTAAGAAGAGTTGAAGAGATCGGAGTTATTATTTTCTCCGATTGCGACAATAATTTGCCCCTTTTGCACATTTTGGTCTTCATAGTGTGGGGGAGATGGGGCAAAAGCTTGCTCTGTTCCTTTTGTCGGTACCTATAGTTTCCAGATGTGATAGAAGATTTATAACAGCCGATTTCTTATTTATTGTAAGTTCTGGTGGTTATATGTTTGACTGTATTATCAATTCACATATCTGTTCGCTTAAGGTTTCATTTATTTATTCATAGTATTTTTGTTTGTTTTTAGTTTGAAGTGTATATAACTATTTATGCTTGTTTACATCTTAAAAATCGTACTTTGTTTTTTATTCAAAACTCATTTAGAGGTTTTTTTTTAATATAATAGATGGTTGTTCTGACCCAGACCTAAAAAAGAGCCGAAGCTTTCACAAACTTGACAATCATTTTTCGAAAATTCCCGGCTCTCAGTCTAATTGACTGAGGTGTATCTGCTGGTGTATCTGAGGTGTATCAATGACTGAGGCGTAACAAAAAAGTGTATCTGCTTTCTTACCTTTGGGTATCTTATCTTTGAAGCTTTATTATATTTTCTTGGACTGGATCCAAGCAATACGTATTCTTCTTCGCCTATTCCTGATATATCTGTTTTTGCATAAACAAGAAACTTTCCATTTTCACTGGGCCATGTGACATCAAAAATACCAAGAGATTCTGAAAAACAAATTAAAAATCTTAAAAGCGATTCTGGTTCGAAATTACAAATTGTGGACCCAAAATTATTGGGGATAGTAAGAGGTGATTTTGTTAATCTCCGTTATTTATTAAAAATGGCCTTGGGTGATCATTGAAAACTTTTCATAAACATTGCTGGGACGCTGGCTGCGAAGATACCCTAGCAATGCACAGCTAGGATAGGTCCTAAGTCCCAATATAGGTTAGAGCAGGTCAAGCTTGCTAGGACACTCGCTGCAATGCTACCTTAGCAATGCACAATCATTTAAGGGTGAGCTTCTGAGGCACAAGGTACAAATAGACGGTGGTACAGCGGCAAGGCCTGCACCCTTAAATTAGCACCTTCAAGATTAACTAAAACCACTTCCAATTACCTCATCTTGTCAAAGCTGCTGCTGTAATTACTTTCTAGAGCAGATGGTCAAACGTCCCATAGTTAAAGAAGTTTAATTATTCATACCTGATAAGTTAAAAACAAATTTTCTGACTAAGAAAAAGAAACAACATTTATCGCAGGTTGTTCTAAAACATTCATGGTATAAACAAAATTCGGATACTTCTGTGACAGAGATGAAAAAGTGTTGAATGAGGGATCTGACATGAAGAAAAACGTAACCAGTGAATTTGCCATACTTCACGGGTTTGGAAGTTACTTCTGAATTCTACAAACATTTGTGACAGACATTTGTTTGGGGAAGACATTTTTTTGTTTGGGTCGTTGCTACTGTTATAAACACTAATTAAGTGTTTTTGAAATAGAAAAATTCTTGAGAATAATACTTTCATAATTGATTTTAGTGTGTCTAAAAACATTACGACTGTATTATAAAAAGAACAAGATTATACATTCAAAAGTTTGTTTTGAGTTTGATGAACATTTGCTGCACTAAATTTAATTGTGGCAAGTTGCCATAGAAACTTGACATTTGCTGATTTATTCAGAAACGAAAAGACCTGGATAAAATCAAATATTTCCTAAAATTCTTTTATACACAAGGGTTTAATAGATTAAATAACAAGGGCTTTTCTTTTTGTGCCAACTTAGGGTATGCTCACGCCTTAATTTGTAGAATTTATGGGACATTATTATGAGGGAGTCCCATGGCGTCATTAAAGTTAATATAGTTTTAAATGAGGTTTTTGTACTATAAAATTTGCCCCGTTCACTCAGTAATTTTACCTTGTCGACTTAACAGCAATTTTTTGCTGCAAATAACTTGAATCAATCAGACGCGAACCTAAGAAAACCATCGTCTAAAGCATGTTTTTTCCTTTTAATAATTTAGTCTTAGATCATTTTTTTTTTTAGTCTAACCTTTACTTTTTTTTTTATTAAGCAAAAGATTTAAAGAATCGGTCATTATTAAATGCTTAGACACTATGATTGTATTTTTATTCAGAAAATAAACCACATAAGTGTGGATTATTTCAAACTAAAGAAATGAGCGGTAATTCAGCTTCAACCCAATATCTATCTATTAGTTTCTAGTAGCCCATTTGAAATTTCTCAGAAGTCTTCTGCTATTCGCTAAACTTTACTTATTAGCTTTTAAAGATAAATAAAGTTCAACTTTTTTCCAAATTCAATAAAGTCGACAAATTTTAGTGAAGAAAACGGTTGATTAGCTTTTTGGACAGCTTTATTGACGCCACGGGAGCCGTATGTTAGTTTGTTTACGTATCCTAATGACAAACAGAACGGTGATTGTCGTGTTCAATTTGTTTCAGAGCTATGGCCCTATTTGATTTAATACTATGAATTTTATCACTATTTGCTCTTGTCATCTCTCCGTGAGTGACTCCGTAACAATTGCCATTGAAAAATGCCAGCTATAAATACTACTCTGCAAGTCTTCGTAAGGAGCGGATTCTTTTGTTGTCTGATACCCATCAGTTTGTTCTTTAGAAGATAAAATGCCGCTGCAGCTGGATTAAGGAGTCTTGGAAAACATAAGCACTGTGTTTTATCATTTTCTTTTATCGTAAGAAGAGACACGAACTGCACGTTTGGCAGTGCCAGTTGGCAGTGGAGCCAATTCACGAAAATCTAGGGGGGTGGGGCAAGGATTTTTTTTTCAATTTTTTTAATGAAGATTCCAAAAAAAAACATTGAGCAAGCATACCTAAAACAGAGGGTAGCGGCCTCTTCGCTGCTTGGTAAAATTATCGACTAATCTATCCAAATCCAGTACAAAGAGTCAGTAACTTGTCTTATTCACAGAAAAAATGTTTTGTCACAGTCCCAACATCATGAAATCCTAAAATTTGCATAGTGTTCTACAACCCAAAATTTTCATCTAATTTACTTGTCAATTGTGGTTTTATAAGTTTTAGACTCCAGAAACAGGGTGTCCCAAAATTATTTTCCAACGAACATCATTAAAAATGAAAAAAAAACCTGAGACCGATTGCTGGTTAGGATACTTAGAATTTTACCATAATTGGCACCACCAACAAACTCATATTTCTCATAATAAATCTCCGCTAAAACTTATTTAAACCCATATTGACTTACCTTGATAAAGCCAATCGGGAATTCCATTCAAAACACATTCACTACCATCAAAGTTCAGCTGCATCAGGACATCTTCAAGTGGATACTCTTTATAATATAAGTTATTTTCATAAACAAGTAAAAGACTAGAAGATTTTCCAGCCCATTCTACATGCTGCAAAAGCGGTGGAGTGGACACGCTACTAAATATCCGGAGTGGGAAATGATAACTGCAAAAGAACATGGATAAAAATTCAATCATATTATATCACAAATTCAAAAAGGACTTTAATATAAAGGATGAATAATTTTTCTACTTTCTACTTTTTCTTTTTTTCCTTTCAGAAGCGATGCTATATACCTTTAGTAAAGATCATACAGCTCCAATGTTTTATTATTATTTATTATTTTTTTCCCAGAGGCACTTCATATGGAAGGGGTCGTCGTAGAAACATCAAGCTCATTCAATTGGAAATCGAGAGTTCTAGTGCCCTTTTTAAGGGTCAAAAGTGACTGGAAGGCAACTAACACCCTCTCCATGCCTACCAGTTCCCCAAACACATCCAATCAAAATTTTGAGATAGCCATTTTATTCAGCGTAGTAGATTTCCTCATAAAAATTGTGTTTTTAAAGAGGAAACTCCCCCACAGCCCTCTGGCCAAGGGTTGTACGTTATGCCCAAGGGGGAATATAAGGTTTTTATAGAAAGATTTGTCGTAGACACTTCACAAAGGACTCAAAAAGGAGACACTTTATATGGAAGGGGTCGTCGTAGAAACTTCAAAGGGGGCTCATTCAATTGGAAATCAAGAGTTCTAGTGTCATTTTTAAGAGTGAAAATTGATCGGAGGGCAACTAGCCCCCCCCCAAGCCCTTTTTCTCCTAATATATTTGATAAAAAATTTGAGGTAGCCATTTTGTGAAAAATAGTTCAAAGAGCATATGACAAAAACTCCTTTACGTATGACCGTTTCGTTAAAAATAGTTCAAAGGTCAGATAAGAAAAACTCCTGGGTCGACAAAACTCGCCAGGGCCCGGGGCAGGCGTTGTAAGTATTGCTCTGGGGGAATATATGGTTCTTATGGAAGGTATGCTTGTATAAACTTCGGAGAGGGCTCATATGATTGGAAATTGAAAGTTCTCGTTCGCTTTTAATAAGTGAACGAGAAGTTCTAAGTAAAGAATGATGTTGACACAATGTATTATTTATTATTCTTTTTCCTTTAGACCCAAAAACTTCCTTTGACACCCAAAACGAACAGAAATTACAATAAATGACCGAGTCAAACTCAAAACGAGCAGAAATTAACATGAGTTGGGCTACAAACCCCTAAGCCTTCCCAAGGCCAAAACATAATTTGCACTTTAATGAAAAGAATACAAATGAATGTGCATCGTCAGTTTAATATACATATACTGATATTTAGTTATCAAAATGTTAATATTATATGATTTATTAAACTTGTAAAAGTAAAAACATTAGTATTTTTTTAGTAAAGTGCAAATTATGTTCTGGCCTTGGGAAGGCCTAGGGGTGTTGAGCCCAACTCATGTTAATTTCTGCTGGTTTTGAGTTTGACTCGGTTATTTATTGTAATTTCTGTTCGTTTTTGGTTTCATTTATTTATCGATGCTGATTTGTGGTAGTTTCAAGCTTGGTAGATTATTTTATTTTATTTTTGCTCATTTTTTGTTTAATGGAGTTCTTTACTTTTCTTTGAAAAACTTATCTTGTGGAAAAAGTTTTTTTAATTAATTAAGAGTCAAAATGGATCGGTGGGCAACTAGCCCACATCTCCACGCCCTATTTTCCTCAAACCCAACCGATAAAAACTTTGAGAGAGCCATTTTTTTTCAAAATGGCTCAATAACAAAAACTCCGGTGTTAGCCGTATGTGGTTCTTATGAAAGGGATACTCGTATAAACCTCAAAGAGAGTTCATTTGAATGGATATTAATAGTAACAGTTCATTTTCTCTGAGTGAAAAAAGATCGGAGGGCAACTAGCCACTCTCGCCCTCCACGCCTTTGGGTTTATCAGACGGATAAACCCATCCGACAAAAATTTGAGGTGACCATTTTGTTAAAAATAGTTCAACCATCAGATATTAAAACTCCGGGGTCAACAAAACCCCCTAGGGCCCAGGGACAGTTGTTGTAAGTTATACTCTGGGGATACATATGGTTCTTATAGAAGGGATGCTCGTATGAACTTCAGAGAGGGCTTATTTGGTTGAAAATAGAAAGTTCTAGTTCACTTTTAAAGAGTCAAAAGAGACCGAAGGTTAATTAGCCCTCCCCACGCCCTTTTTCCCCAAACCCATCGGAGAAAAATTTTGAGATAGCTATTTTTTGAAAAATAGTTCAAGCATCAGATAATAAAAACTCCGATGTTGACACAAACCCATTTTTTCACTTTGGTATTTTTACTTTGATACCAGTTTTGATACTTTGATGAATATTTGATTTTTTTTTAAGTTTGATTTTGAAATAAGTAATTTTTAAATACTTGAAACTTTTTGCAATTAAAAACGAACATAAAATTTAATTTAAAAAAAATTCCGATAAGAAAAATAAAGGCCATTTTAAACTTAAGATCAGCAGATACAAATACCATTTAAAGTTCAAATTAAAAACGACCAGAAATTAATATTAGAGATTAAATGAAACCTAAAACGAACAGAAATTAAATTAAAAAGCATAGCAAAAAACAACAAGTACATAGCAAAAAAAAACAACAAGTAAAAATATAAATGAATAAATTGATCTTAAAGCGAGTAATGCCTAAGTATTGAATATGAAAATCAAGCTTAAAACAAAAAAAAGATTTTCTTATTGAAGTGTAAATGAAACTTAAAAAGAAAATAAATTAAATAAACAATCATACAATAGATATTAATGTAAATTAATAAATAAATCATAAAACGAGTGAAACTTAAATTGAATATACAAATCAAGCTGAAACGAACAAAAATCACTACAAAAAAGAGTTTGGGTATCTCCTCCTTCTCTCACTGTAAAAGTCTAAAACCTACTGCGTCGTTGGCGCTTTACTGAAAACTATACGCGTCTTGAACAGTCTTGGAAAGTATAAAGAACATCAAATTGAGTATTTGATTTATAATAATGTTAATTGTTGAAAGATCCATCAGTTCAAAAATTTATTTCACTGTAATTTTATTTTTATTTTCAATTCTGTAAGAACTGGAAAAGAAAATATTTGTAATATAATTCGTTTTCAGTCAAGCGCCAATGACGCAGTAGGCTTTTGATGTTTATTTATAGTTAAGGAAGGAAGCAGTATCCAAACACATGTTTGTAGTGAAACTATATTCGTCTTGAACAACTTTAAAAAGAGCTAATAAATTAAACCGAGTATTTGATGTAGAATGATATTAATTGCTGAAAGCTCATCAGTTCAAAATGTTACTACAATTTTAATGTTTATTTTCAATATGAAGTACAAAAGAAAATATTTGTCATAAAATTGGTTTTCAGTAAAGCGCCAATGACGTAGTAGGTTTTAGGCTTTTACATTGAGAGAAAGAGGTGATACCCAAACTCTTGTCTGTAGTGATTTTTGTTCGTTTCAAGCTTGATTTGAATATTCAATTTAAGTTTCACTCGTTTTAAGATTTATTTATTAATTTACGTTAATGCTGGGATAGGGATATACAATGTGTAGAATTTTACATTTTTGCAGAAGAAAGATCACGGATGCGTGTTTATTCTTATTATTGTTTTCCCCAGAGGTGATTGTATCAAACTAATATTTGTAGGAGATCGGGATATGGTGTATTCTAATGGATATTAAAAGTTTTAGTGCCCTTTTTAAGTGACTAAAAAGAGTGGAGGGCAACTAGCCTAACCCCCACAGTCCCTTTTTACTCAAAGTCATCCGATAAAAATTTTGAGATTGCAATTTGGCTCAGCATAGTTGAAAGATCCAATAGCTATAATAGTTTCTGCCCGTCAGGTAGTTTTTCAGTAGTTTTTCAGTAGGCTCCAGTAGACTTTCAGTAGGAGTAGGCTCCAATAGTTTTTCACTAGCCCAGTTGTATATTTTAAGAAGTGAAAAAAAAAACGTCGTGAATTTTTGTGACAAAGAAACAAGACTAAAACTAAGCTAAAACTAACTAACATTAATTTAATATAGAATAATAATAAATAATATAGCTTTTCAAACAGTTCGTGGTAACAAACTGTAAGTAAGGAGTGACTCGGCTCAATAGTAACCGAAACTCTAAGAAACAGAATTTGGTATCAAATTTGCCTCAAAAGAATATTTGAGAGAAAATTTGCCTGATATTTGGAAAAGAGGAAAACACCCCCCAAAAGCCAAGGAATCATAATGAAAATCACGCCATCAGATTTAGCGTGTCAGAGAACTCTACCGTAGAGGTTTCAAGCTCCTGTATGCAAAGTGTAGAATTTTGCAATTTTTGCCAGAAGAAAGATCGCGGTCGCGTGTTCATTTTTATTACTTTTTTCCAGGAGTGATCGTATCGTGTTAGTATTCCTAGGAGATCGAGAGAGGGTGCATTTGAATGAAAAAAAGATTAGAAATTAAAGTCTTTTTCATTTAGGATGAGCAAGATTACGGGCATTATTCGAAAAACGGTCAGAAACTAAATTAAAAAAAACAAGATTTTTCAACCGAAAGCAAGGAGTAACATTGAAACTCAAACGAACAGAAATTTTTCCGTTTATGAAGGGGTTACCCCCCTCAATACCTTGATCTTTACGCTAAATTCTGACTGTTTGATCCTAATTTTTTAAGAACGAATTCTGAATCACAAAGGTCTTTTAATCAGAATAGCAAGTTTTTTTAAAAGTGCTAAATACTTTAGCGTGAAGAGCAAGGTGTCGAGGAATGGGGCAACCCCTTCATATACGGAATAATTTCTGTTCATTTTGAGTTTTAATGTTGCTTCTTACTTTTAATTGAAAAAAAAACCTGTTTTCTTCTTATTTAATCTCTAGATAAACTATTGCATAAGCTTGTTGAAAGTGGCACAATTGCAAAAGGTAAATTTTAAAGGCTGATAAGTAACTGCTGTAGACAATTATAAATATTTAACCATTTTGCAGATGTATCTTGAATTAATAATTAAGAAAATAGGTAAATAAAAGATCAGATGATTCTCTTCCCCACTCCGCTTACGTTGGGAGGAGAGTTAATTGGGAGGAGGCAAGAGCAGATCCAGGATTGTTTTTAGGGGGGAGCAAAATAGGTTGATCAGATAAACTTGCTTTAGGAACAAGTTTAATTAACGCAATATTGCTTTAATTAAGTAAATTACACTACTTTAGACTTTGTTAGGGGGCGCGCGCCCCCTTCGCCCCCTGGATCCGCCACTGGAAGGAGGGCAAGAGAGCCATGGGTCCCCTAGTTTTTTGTTTCCTCTAAGAATTAGAAAAATTCCTTACTGAGGGTTGTTTTCACTGTAAAATGTGTTTTTTTATATTTTATTGGGAAATTTACAAAATGACAAATTTTGCCTCCGTAGACTTTGAGTTTTTTTTTGTGGGGTTATTTTTAATGACAAATGCTTTTTGCTTTACAATACCTTAAAAACCGAAAGAAAATTGATTCCAAATTCTTTTCATTTTGATTAAATTTTGCTAGTTTTCTTTCTTCTTTCATGATGTTGAATATATAAGTTTTGTTTCCTATCTTTGCTGCTCTTTTTGTAGTTAGTAATTATGATCACCTACGCAGGGAAGTAATTCCATTTGTTATTCGCTCCCTGCAATCTTACATGAGCTTTGCAAAGGAGGATGGCATCCTTAACTTTTTTTTTCTTTTTTCTATCAGATTGATTGATTGAAATATCGAGGAATTGTCGCTTTGATAACAAAAATTGAATACTTCTTAAGACTGTAGAAGAACCATATAATGAAAATTCAAAACGCATAATAGACAAATGCCTTAAGACTGAAATATTTATTTGACGATTAATTGAAAAATTAATTTAAAAAAAAATCTAAAATTAACAAGATCTACTAAAATAGAGGTATTGCTCCTAATTTCTTCCTATATCCGGCAAATCTAATTTGAAAAAGTGTTATACTATGTTTATTCAATTTTATTCAACTTCATCCCGAATCTTAAAAGCTGTTAGATTGTCCTTGGACAAAATGATTGTCCTTGTCGGTCAACGGTCTAGGGACAGACGAAAAGCAGGTCGTCCCTGAATGTGGTGGGATGATTTCGTAAGGAAAGATTTAAGGGAAATGGGAACTTCTTGGGAGGGTGTAAAGAGGAAGGCTTTGAATAGATTCGGATGGAGGAGGAGCGTGTGTGCTGTATTAGCCTCAGGCGGCTAGGTGCTGCACTGAGCTGTTAGTAGCAGTAGTAGTGGTAGTAGTACTAGTAGTTAGTAGTAGTAGTCTATATCCCCCTTACTCTATATCCCCCTTACTCTATTTGTTAGTATAAATTACTGTTTTATTTTTGAAAACGCTTTACTTCAAGATTTGAACAAACTGAGCAGACTTCTTTACTCCTACTGAAGTAAATATGCCTCTACATACAAAAAATTAATACAATGTTTTTTCGAAAATGTGTGATGTACTCTTTTGGTTCGGCCTCCAAAAAATGGAAAATTCCAAGGGATTTACATGCATAAAAACTGCCAGACAATGCTAAAACGGATGCCTCAACCTAATTTTCTGAATAATTCTGTAAAATTATTACAGTGGAAATTTTTATTGGTGAGGCCCCTAGTATTTTTTGTCCTCCTTACCCCAATACTTGTCCTTAAACTAGTAAAAATATCTACAGTAAACGAATATCAGTCCCTTATCATCATCACACAAATCCGCCTAAGGTCACCACAGCGTCACACGCTCCTCCTCCTTCCCGCTTTGTTAGGGCTTAAGATTTAGTCCCTCCAATAAATTTCCTTGGACATCAGTTCCAACTCTGCCTCCAAAGGTGCCCGAGAAACCAATAAGGAGCCACCAACCCTTCTTTCAATTTGCTGACGCGATGATGTTCTTTCATTCAGGTTGGAAAGTGGTGTGGAGGTTTCCTGAATTGTTTCGTCAGATGTGCTTAGGGTTTTTCTTCACCTGGCTTTTCGATAGAATTCCTTTGGCTGCCAATGTGGTAATCACGCTCTTTTGCTTCTAAAAGCTATATTTTCTACTACTACAAGTCCTGCTTCTTTTTAAGTCTTTTCATGCTTATTACTCTTCCTTATTCTTTTCTTTTTTAATTTATTTTTAGTTAGTAATTTCTCTCTTCTTAATTAATAATTTATTTTCAATTTCATTTTAGTTAATAGTTTGTTTTTAGTTCATTAAGCTTTTCTTTTTCTTAAGCTTTTCCAATTTCCCAATCTACTTTCTTAGACCTTTTCTTAGATCTTTTTTACTTCTTCACAAAACATGGAAGACGTACTGCTTTTTGTTTTGCAGAACTGTTATCCTAGTCTGTTGAAATCACTTACTTTTCACTAGTAACAAATATACTATATTTATGTCCCTTGGCCCAGCCATTTTCCAAATAAGCTTCATCATATTGCAGGAGAACGAACTTCTGATCCCAAGAAGGATGATAATTGTTGATGTTTAGTAGTCGCTGAAAAAAGTATTCTATCAATTAAATTTTCAAAGAAATTAAAGAAAACTAATATTTAATCATACTGATATCAATGTATTTAATTACATGAAACTTTTTAATAACTCTTTCTATATCATAATAAACAGCAGCGTTATGTCTCAAAAATTAAATTGTCCTAAATACTAGGGTTGCTGTAGTCTCCTCCAGCCTCCCCTACCCTTTACCCTTAAAATTTTATGTATGTCCTGTTGAGAACTGCAAAGAGAACAGCATTTGTCTATTGCCTTAAAAAACTTGCATTGAATTTAAACTGCTAAAAGTGTAATTTACATGAAAACCGTTGTGTTGCTACACATTGACATCAATATATTTAATTACATGGAACTTTTTGAGGACTAAATTTTTTTTCAATAACTGTTTCTACATTAAAATAAACAGAAACGTTATGTCTAAAAAATAAATTGTCCTAAATGCTAGGGCTGCTACAGCTTCCCTCACTCTTGGGAGAAGCTCTCCGCAGCTTTCCACAATGTTACTCTTCACTGTTCTATAAGTTTTTGGTTTCTGTAAGTTATTGGTTTTATAAACTAAAATTAAAAAACATCAAATTTTTTATAGTGAGGTAATGCATAAGAAACATTTTAATATGAACTTGATTAGGTGGTAATACCACCTAATGTCTTATGATTGGTATTAGTATCATAAGAAAATAAAGGTATTCTTGATCTCGAACTGAGACATCGAAATGGAATTGGGATCTGAATCAGAATCGTATAGCATTTCAGCATTAGGATTTAATACTAATACTGGAACTAATGCTGATATGTTACCAGTATCTCAAAAAAGAAAAGTAATCGTGGAATCAAATCGAGATATCGAGGTGGAATCAGGATTTGAATCAGAATCGGAAAGTATTTCAGCATTAGGATTAGCATAATTATAAAGTATTATAGATAATTGTTATCAATATCACAAAAAACATAAGTATTATTAGAATCAAATCGAGACAACGAGGGGGAATCAGAATTTGAATCAGAATTGGAAAGTATTTTAGCAGTAGGATTAGCACAATTATAAAGTATTATCGATAATTATTATCAATATCATAAAAAAAGATAAGTATTATTAGAATTGAATCGAGACATCGAAGTGGAATCAGGATTAGAATCAGAATCGGATAGTGTTTTAGTATAGTATTAGAACAATTATAAAATATTATAATTGCTATCAGTATCACAAAAAGAAGCAATTACTATTGGAACAGAATCGAGGCACCGAGGTGGAATCAGGAATAGAATCAGAACCGGAAAGTATTTCAGTATTAGGATCAGAACAATTATATAGTCTTATATTGTTATCAATATCAGAAAAAACAAAAGTATTATTGGAATCGAATCGAGACATCGAGGTGAAATCAGAATTAGAATCAGAAAGTATTTCAGTATTAGGATTAGAATAATTAAAAAGTATTATTATTGTTATAGATATAACAAAAAATAAATATTCTTGGAATCGGATAACAATTAAAAAATGTTATAGTTATTATAAATATCATAGGCAGGGCAATCACGATGCCTAAGTAAAGAACGATGTTGGCACAATTTATTTTTTTTCTTTTGGTTCTAGACCAGGGCACTTCGTATCGAAAAAGTAGTCGTAGGAACTTTAAAAAGGGCTCATTCAGTTGGAAATTGGAGTGGCTAGTGCCCTTTTAAATAGTCGAAAGTGATTGGAAGGCAACTAACACCCCATCCATGCCCACCATTTCCCCAAACACATCCAATCAAAATTTTGAGATAGCCATTTGCTTCCCTGTAGTTGATTTCTAGATAGAAATTATGTTTTAAGGAGGACACTCCCCCCCACCCAGCCCTCACGGCAAGGGTTGTAAGTTATGTCCTGGGGGTATATAAGGTTTTCATAGAAAGCGTTGTCGTAGAAGCTTCAAAAGGGGCTCATTCGTTTGGAAATAAAATGGCTAGTGCCCTTTTTAATAGTCGAAAGTGATTGGAAGGCAACAAACACCCCTTCCACGCGCACCATTTATCCAGAAACATCCAATAAAAATTTTGAGATAGCCATTTTCTTCAACGTAGTTGAAAGTTTTGGAAATTAGGTCTTTGCCAGTGTTGTCGTAGAAATTTCAAAAAGGACTCATTCAATTGGGAATTGAGAGGGCTAGTGCCCTTATTGATAGTCAAAAGCGATCGGAGTGCGAATTCTCCCCCCCCCCCCCCAATGCCCATCATTTCCCCAAATACTTCTGATCAACATTTTGATATAGCGATTTTATTGAACCTAGTTGAAGAGTCCGAAAATTATTTTATTGAGTATGACAAACCCCAACAGCCCTCAGATCTAAGGTTATAAGTTATGCCCTGGGGGCATATAATGTCATATAGAAAGTGTTGTCGTAAAAACTTCAAAAAGGGTTCTTTCGATTAGAAATTGAGAGGGTTATTGTCATTTTTAGTAGTCGAAAGTAATCAGAAGGAGAATTGCCTCCCCAACGCCCATCATTTCGGTATTTTGGTATTGCCATTTTGTTCAACGTAGTTGAAATGTCTGGAAATTATGTCTTTGAGGATGACAACCCTTCCCCCATAGCCCTCATGACAAGGGTCGTAAGTTATGCCCTTGGGGCATATTAAGTTTTTTTAAAAGTTTTGTCGTAGAAGCTTCAAAAAGGGCGATTCAATTGGAAATTGAGAGGACTAGTGCCTTTTTATTCGTCGAAAATTGTCAGAGGGCAAATGCCTCCCTCCACGCCTATTATTTTTCCAAACACTTTCATTCAAAATTCTGATATAGCCATTTTGTTAAGCCTGTCAGAAAGGTCTGGAAATTATGTATTTGAAAAATAAAAATTCCCCCAGCCCTCAGGGTAAGGGTTGTAAGTTGTGCCCTGGGGACACATAGGGTTCTTATAGAAAATTTGGTCATATAAGCTTCAAAGGGAACTCATTGGATTGTTGATAATACGCTCTAGTGATGTTTTTAAGAGTCACAGTCATCAGAGTGCAGCTACCCTCTCAACCCTACACACACGTCATATTGCCCCGAAATGTTTCTAATAGAAATTTTGAGATAAGCACTCTATTCAAAATAGTCTAAATATCATATAACAAGGCTTTTAGGGTTGAAACAAAACCGATAGATTAGGGGCAAGGGTTGTAAGTTAGGCCCAGGGAGTATTAAATGTTTTTATGGAAGAGATGGTTGTTTAACTTCAGAAGAGGCTCAGTCTTTCTCACTGAAAAAGACTATGCCATTATAAAACGAACTAATCAAAAAAAACTTTTTGCACAAAATAAGTTTTTTCAAAAAAAAAAAGAACTCCATTAAACCAAAACTGAACAAAAATAGAATCAAATAATCTACCAAGCATACAACTACCATAAATCATTATCAATAAATAAATCAAACCCAAATCAAACAGAAATTAAAATGAGTCGAACTCAAAACGTGCAGAAATTAATCTGAGTAGGGTTCTAAGCCCTATGCTTTCTAAAAGCCAGAATATAATTTGTACTTTACTGAAAACTTTCTTTTAAATGTTTTCAATTATTAGTTTAAGAAAAAAAAATTAATTAAGATTTTTAAAGAAATAAATATCAGCATATGTATATTAAACCGACAATCCACATTTTTTTCAGTAAACTCATTTGATTTTTTTTCAGTAAAGTATAAATTATATTCTGGCTTTTAGAAAGCATAGGGTTTCCAAAACTTTTAACTTCGTTGAACAAAATGCCCATCTAAAATTTTTTATTGAATGTGTTTGGGGAAAAGGTAGGCGTGAGAGGGGGTTAGTTGTCCTCCAATCACTGTCGACTAGTAAAAAGGGCACTATCCCTTAGAATTTCCAATCGAATGACCCTTTTTCAAGTTTCTACGACAAAGCTTTCAATAAAAACCTTATATGCCCCCAGGGCATAATTTTTAACCCTTGCCCGGATGGCTCTGAGGGAGAGGGGTTGTCATCCTCAAAGAACTAATTTCAAGAACTTACAACTACGTTGAACAAAATGGCTATCTCAAAATTTTGATTGAATGTGTTTGGATACATGGTGGGCGTGAGAGGGGGGTTAGTAGCCCTCCAATCACTTTCGGCTATTAAAAATGGCACTAGCCCTTTGAATTTCCAATCGAATGAGCCCTTTTTCAAGTTTCTACGACAAACCTTTCAATGAAAACCTTATATGCCCCCAGGGTATAACTTATAACCCTTGCCCTGAATACTGTGGGGGGAGTGTCCTGCTCAAAGGTGAAATTTCCAGAACCTTCAACTACGTTAAACAAAAGGTCTATCTCAAAATTTTGATTGGATGTGTTTGGGGAAATGTTGGGTGTGGATGTGGTGGGTGTGTCCTTCCAATCACTTTCGACTATTAAAAGGGCACTAGCCATTTCAATTTCCAATAAAATGAGCCCTTTTTGAAGCTTCTACGACAACGCTTTTTATGAAAAACCTTATATGCTCCCAGGGCATAACTTACAACCCTTGCCCTAAGGAATGTGGGGAGTAGGGGGGGGGGTTGTCATCCTCAAAGACCTAATTTGCAGAACTTTCAATTACGTTGAAGAAAACAGTAGAAAACGGTTGAAGAAAAAAGTATAAATTATATTCTGGCTTTTAGAAAGCATAGGGTTTCCAAAACTCTTAACTTCGTTGAACAAAATGCCCATCTCAAAATTTTTATTGGATGTGTTTGGGGAAAAGGTGGACGTGAGAGGGGGGTTAGTTACCCTCCAGTCACTTTTGACTATTAAAAAGGGCACTATCTCTTTGAATTTCCAATCGAATGAGCCTTTTTTGAAGTTTCTGCGACAACCCTTTATCTAAAAACCTTATATGCCCCCAAGGCATAACCTAAAGCCCTTGCCCTGAGGGCTGTGGGGGATTTTCCTCCTCAAAAACGTAATTTCTATGTGGAAATCAATTACGCTGAACAAAATGGCTATCTCAAAATTTTTATAGGATGTGTTTTGGGAAATGGTGGGCGTGGAAGGGGTGTTAGTTGCCTTCCGACCATTTTCGACTATTAAAAAGGGAACAAGCCACTACAATTTTCAATTGAATGAGCCCTTTTCGAAGTTTCTACGACAATTTCTTCAATACAAAGTGCCCTGGTATGAAAAAAATAATAATAATACATTGTGCCAACATCATTCTTTACTTGGGCAGCGTGATTGCGCTGCCTATGAAAGGTGTACGTCTTAGACCTTGTTAAACCAGATCCATGCATGTATTTTCAATCTGTTGAATTGAAAGGCCCGAAATTAGGCTATTAAGCACGTCTCTCTTCAGCCCCCATCCCCTCCCAACTTATTTTTACGGAGAATAGCATTTAAAGGGTAATAAGCTTGCTTACAAAAATAAAGAAAAAGGTAAGAGTTCAGTGGGATAGGCTAGTGAATATAAGGAAAGGCAAACAGAAAGGAGAAAAGTGAAGGTAAAGGTAAAAATTTTTTTTTTTTTTCTTAAGAAAGTAAAAAAAAATGAAAAAGTTTTTATAATTAGAAATCGAGATGTTTTTATTTAAAAAAGGAATAAAAAATGATAAAGAAAGAAGTATTAAAAGTAGGATAAACATAAAGTTTTAAAGAGATTTGAAAAGTATTGCCAGTAGGATAATGATAATGTTTTAATGAGGATTGAGCAGCCAAAGGGGAAATGAAAGATGAGTAATGAGGGTAAAGGAAATGAAGTAGGAAGATAATGAAATATTCTACCTATTGGTTTTTATTTGTAAAGGTGGAGTATTTCATTTCTTTCTTACTTTATCTATTTATTTTTTTTTATTCTTATTTTGGGGGACGGAGGTAAAAGTAAATTATATATCGGTGAAATAGAGGTTGATGAAAAGATTATGAAATATTTAATTTAAGGTCACGGTGGAAGGGGTGCCCTAAGGGGGAAGGGCAGCCTGAGATATCGGATGAACCTAAACGGTATAAGAAAATTGAAATGTAGTATACCTCTATTTTTATACCCTGGTATATTTTGGAATGCTCAATTTTTATATAATATTAATAAATTAAATTTTTTGAAGATGTTATCAAACAGTTCGTGGTAACGAACTGTAAGTAAGGAACGACCCGGCTCAATGGTAACCGAAACTCTAAAAACCTGGATTTTGATACCAATAGATACATCAAAAGAATCAGATTTTAATGCTAATTTCAAATATATAAGTTTCATTAAGTTTGATCTTACCCATCAAAAGTTACGTGCCTGAGAAAATTTGGCTGATTTTACACCATCATATTCAGCGTATCAGAGAACCCTACTGTAGAGTTTTCAAGCACCTATCTACAAAAATGTGGAATTTTCCTTTTTTTGCCAGAAGAAAGATCGCGGATGCGTGTTTATTTGTTTGTTTTTTTTTTTGTTTTTTTTTCCCCAGGGGTGATCGTATCGACCCAGTGGTCCTAGAATATCGTGGGAGGGCTCATTGGAACGGAAATTAAGTTCTAGTGCACTTTTTAAGTGACCAAAAAAATGGAGGGCAACTAGGCCCCCTCCCGCGCTCATTTTTTTCACAAAGTCACCCGATCAAAACTTTGAGATATCCATTTTGTTCAGCATGGTCGAAAATATGATAAAAATGTCTTTTAGGATGACTTGATCCCCCAAAGTCCCCAGGGGAGGGCTGAAAGTTATGAACTTTACTCAATGTTAACATATAGTATTGGTTATTGGGAAGTATACAGACTTTTTCAGAGGAGATTTTTGTGGGTTAGGGGGGGTAAGGAGAGGGGGGGGGGCTATAGGGCAGGATCTTTCCATGAAGGACGTTTTCATGGGGGAAGGGACATTGCTATGAAGGGGGCGCCGGATTTCCCAGCATTATTAAAGAGAAAGATCAGGAATTAAATAAAAAAAAACAAGTTTTTCAACTGATCAACTGATTGTGATTAAGAGGTCATTTTTAAAGAACTGGAAAAAAAATTCGAACTATAGTTTAAAGAGCAGGGTATTGACTAGGGGGCGAACCCCCTAATATACGTGTTAAAAATTTATGAATATAGAAGTTCGTTACGTAAGTTAATTCTAAGTTACGTATATTTATTACTAATAAAAACGTTCGTAAATAAAATTAAACAAGTTTCGAGAAAGCCATTTAACCAAATATAATATGCAAATTTTGTTTTAATTATTCATGTACGGTGAGCCAAAATCAAAACCTGCATTAATTCGAAAACGTTCAAAAATTAAATAAAAAAAACAAGTTTTTTTAACTGAAAGTAAGGAGCAACGTTAAAACTTACAACGAACAGAAATTATTCCGTATATGAAAAGGGGGCTGTCCCCTCCACAACACCTCGCTCTTTACGCTAAAATTTGACTTTCTCACAACTTTATTTTTTTAAACAATAAAAAAAATTTAGCGTAAAGAGC
>NC_142804.1:54472652-54530393 GCF_049724085.1 Artemia sp. Qi Xiang Cuo | reverse complement strand
AATTCGTCTGGTCTTGGGTGCCCGAAGGTCCGGGTAGTGCGTGTTGGAGGGTGGATGGGACGGCGTCGCTATGTTCTTGCGCGACTGGGTCGGCTATTTCACGATCTTGCATAGATGAGCCGGCAGGGTTCACCATATTATAAGAAGCCGCCCATTCTCTTTTCGGTTTTTGACCGGACTGTATGGTGGCTGTCTCGTCATCTCTGGCTTTCTTGGAAGGAGGGGGCACGCATTCTTCATAATTTGCCTTAAAAAGAAGAGAAAAACTTAGTTTCAAAATAATTTGCCCCTTTTTTATAGAAAGAAAGTTAGTATCATCATCCATGTAATTTTGTTAAGAAAAGAATTTATCACTAAGACGCCCCCTCCCCCTACACCCAAAAGCAAAGCACAAAGTAAAATTTACGAGAAATGCTCCTATTTTTACCATGTTGAGAAAAAATTAAATATACACCTTGTGAGAAATCGAACCCGAAAAGCATAGAACTTCTATTTTTACCATTTACAAAATAAATCCCTTCCCCCTCTCCCCCATATAAACACTGAGTACTCAAAATGAAAAACAAATACTATATGAAACTATTTATCATAAGCAACACCTGATCCCTCTTGCAATTTATAAGATTTACCCTATCGCTAATTCGACTGGAAAAAAGTGTCTTTCTGTGAAACCTACAAAAAGCTTAATCCTCTGGTTTCGTAGATACCGGATGACCATTGACAGGATGTGATAATTAACCCATATTTAAATCTTTACGGAACCGATAAAAGATAGGGTAACGACTTAAATGGAAACTTTATATTAATAGCTGACAGAAGTCAGTTGTCACTTTTAAATAGGCTTACAGAAAGAATAAATTTATTTCTATTGGAAGACTTATACTTGTAAAAAAAGAGTGGGGGTGGGAGGGGGTTTATGTGGTAAAAAGAACATATTTTATGTTTTCTAGTGAGTTTGTATTGTGGGGGGAGGGGGGACTTACCCCGCAATGCTGGAGGGTGATCAAGGAAAATAATTTTATTTTGAAAATAAAAATGTATTAAATCAGAACTTACATTGCTAATTGTGGCGGCCAAGTCTTCAAGTTCATCAATAATGTCATATGTTCTATCTATTGTGTTCTGGAACTGTCTGATAATTTAATCAAAATGCTTATCCGTTATATATGACATCTCAATTGCGACTTGTATTGTAACGGGGACCTAATATGTAAGCTGCTCTCTGATTGCTTGAGAAGGGGGATGGATTCGACTCACTGATTGATTGAGAAGGAAACATGTGATCTAACTGTTTCCTGGAATCTCATAACATTTAGCACGAGCAACAACAACAAATACTATTTCTGGACACCATGACATTCGCAATCGATTATGCAATCAAGTTCTCGGAACTTCGCTTCCCCCTCGAGTCCTAGATCAATAACATTGTCCCCGTTAGAATTCAATGCGCATGTGCAACCTTCGTCCCGGAGTTATTACACATAGAAACATCAAATAAATCGACCTTGAAGGAAGAGGTCATTGACCGATTACGCAATCTTTCTCCCTAGGGAGGCTATGCCCTTATTTGGTGTACTGATCGGAGATACGTTCTTTTGATAACCGAATTTTGTACTCGTGGGATCTTCTGATAGGGTTCTACTTCTTTTGACTTCAAATTAAAAGCTACAGTAGCCTGTTAAGGGCTAAAATAGATCGAATGGCAAGATTCCATCCCTTCCAAACCCCGTATATCTCTCCAACCCCCAATGTTATTAAATCGAAAGTTCAACCTAGTCTAACAGTCTAAAAGTTCAAATAGGCCATGTAAACAAAGGTTTCATAGGCGTGTTTATTCAAAAGATGGACATAATCCCCCCCCCCCCTTAGAAATCAGAGCTAAAAAGGATTTGCAATCAGCAATAACTAAGGGCAAAAAGAGGGGTCTTTGGGCGCGGGAAAAAAAATTTGTCATTAGAATCATCGAGATTGCAGCGTGACTGTGCTAGATCTGAAACAGTAAGTGCCTATTTAGCAAATGTGTCTTGATTTCTACCAAAGTAGGTCTCTTAGGGTTTCTGGGCTTGTTGGCTACAGATCTGACGCTAATATTACAGGAAATACAACAGCAAAACAAAATTACGTAAATATTTCAAAAAGAGTATTGATTCTTAACAAAGATGATTTTTAAAGCTTTATGATCTTTTTGATTGCAAATCTGAGGTTAATATTGCAATATATAAGTCGAACAAAAAACCATGAAGATCATAATTTGAACGCATATTGAACAAATTAAAATCGGAGCAAAAATACCAAAAAAGCAGTTGAATGCTGATAAAAATCTAAATAGCTAAGTATTTTGAGATAATATAAGGAAATTCGAAAACAAATACTTACTAGGACAGAGCTAGGGACTAAACTCTTCATAACTCCAGTCGTTGGGTCATAAACACTGATTCCGCCATTTTCATCATAGAACGAAACAGAATCTCCTACAAAAATATTTGCTTTGATATCGAAGTAAAATCCTTTAAGTAAACTTAACGAACAGCATAGCTAATTAAATAGTTATATGAATTATTTGCATCGGGTATAGTTAGTAGTAATTGGCTTAAATTTATATTTCTTCGGTTAAAATTTTGAGGGTTTCGTTAAAGCTATTTTCTTGAAGTCGAAGTACCTTCTTCAAACACTGTAACACTAAGGTATATGATTTTTCATATGGCCTTGAGAAAACTTAGCTTTCGAAAATGTTAGAAAATGTAGCATTTTTGAAAATATGGCTTATAGCGGCGTATAGTGAGAACGGACAAGCAAATTGAAATTATTGCAATGATTTAACTGGCACTAGGTGGCATAGAAGAATGTTTACAGCTCATTCTCTCAAATTAATAGTATGCCATCGATTGGTTAAGTCCATTTTCTGTTATCGTATTTGTTTCTCCTTATATTTGGAATTTTAGTTTTTTCAAAATACGTTTCTGACTCAGCATTTACATGTTTTATTAATAAAATACAGTTTATTTACAAAACATTATTTACATTTTACCCCATTGAAAATAAGTGGTCATTTTAATAACAAAGTCATCCGAATCACTCGCAGATCAAGACTTGGTAAGAAATGGATATTAAAAATTGGGCTTTGTCTTTATATTCATGTATCTTTTACATTTCATTTTTATTTAGGGGTTTTAATGGGAGTTAGAACATCTCTGCTAACTGTAACAATAATATACCGATATTATTCAATAAGAAAACTATCAGAGAAAAAAAATTTACAAGGAGAAATATGTGTAAAAGCATCAGAAATCAGTCTTCTAAAAGTATAATAATCCAGGATAAATATATCTAGGCATCATCATTTAGAAACATTTTGACATTTATTGCGTCTTTGTGACAATAAAACCTTGCATTTATCCCATATATCATTCACTTATTTAATACTACCATTTAACATAACTCACTGCGGCGACCATGTAAGGATCCTTTGCTGAAAGAAGTCAGGGAAGCATGACGTTCTCGAGTCCACGAATGAGGAGGGTTCGGCTGTGGGCTTGCAACCCACACCCAGACCTTGAAGGTCAACCTTCAGGAAAACACGCCGCAACAAAGATATCTACAACAGACTTGGATACAACATCTCCACTGACAACGTGTCCTGCATGCCCGACATATTCAAATCCCGCTCAAAATCTAAAGACGGGCTTTTGGAGTGTTAGAACGATGAATCATATATCCAGGATAGAGCAATCTGAATCCAAGATCAGACATTACTTCATAGATATACTTGCTCTCACTGAAATAGTGACGTCGGAAACCTGATCAGAGAAGTTTGGTGAAAATATGCCATGTTATTTAGCCGCCACCCTTCCATCCATCGCGCTAGAGTAAGACTTATGACATTACTACTTGCACACAAAGCAATTACAAACTGGAACCCAATTGGTGAACATAAAATAATAGTCCATTTCATTTCTAATGATAAAAAATGACTATCATCTCCTGCTATGATCCGACTTTTGAAGCTGATGGTGAAGAGAAAGACGTTCTCTACAGCATGCTGCAAGTAGTCACCAAAAATGTTCCTAGACATGATATACTCTGTTTGGTTGGCGACCTAAATTCTAAAGTCGGTGCAGACCACCAGTACTCCTAGAATTTCTGGGCCCACATGTCATGGGCGAGACAAACAAAAATGGAGCACTTCTAATCCACTATGCACTAAGCAACTACTTGATAATAAGTGGTAATGTGTCTATCATAAAATGATCCACAAGCACTCATGAGGGTTCTCCGATGGCCAAAAAAAGTATCAAATTGACCATTTCATCGTATTAAGACATTAAAGAAATATCCTATTTGACGTGACAGGCTTTTGAGGAGCAGATGTTAACTCAAATCATATCCTGATGGTAGCCGTAGTAAGAATCAAACTGATAGCTCAGATGGAAAAAGCTAACACTGCAAAAAACAGAAACAATGCAACATCGATAAGTTTAAAGATCGCGACATCCGTAGAAACTTCTACACACAATTACATAACAGATCTGAAGTGTTAAACCTGCTTGACGGAGCTGATGCCTCTGATGTTGAAAATATATGGACCCCAGTCATGAGGGTGTATGACGATTTTGCGACGGGCAACCTTAACTTATAGAAAAGAAAGGAGAATGGATATCGGATAACACTTGGAAATGCATCAGTAAGCGCAAGGATACGCGGACGCTTATTCTGAATACGTCGAGCCCTGAGCAAAAAGCAAAGCTACAACCCCTTTAGAAAGAATATGACTAGGTGGTGAAATGAAGTACTAGGAAATACAAAACGACTGTCATCGATGAAAAAGCAGTACTTGCAAAAGAAGCTGCTAAGAAAAGAGACTCGAAAATGGTCTATCTACTAACAAACAAAAGAGTTGTAAAAAAAATAAAAAGGTCTTCCCTTGTTAAAAATGAAAATGGAGATATAATCTTGGACCCACAAAAAGCTCAGAAGCAATGGGCCTTATAATTTGAGAAACCATAGGCAGCGCAATAGCGTTGCCTAAGTAAAGAGTGATGTGGACACAATGTATTATAATTTTTTTTTTATTCCAGGGCACTTCGTATCGAAGGAGTTGTCGTAGAAACTTCAAAAAGAGTTCATTCGATTGGAAATGGAAGGGGTTAGTGCTCTTTTTAATAGTCGAAAATGATCGGAGGGTAACTAACACACCTCCAACGGCCACCTCTTCGCAAAACACATCCAATCAAAATGGGGACATATAAGGATTATATAGAAAGGGTGATCGTATAAACTTCGGAGGGGGCTTATTGAATTGGTAATCAGAAGCTCTAGTGTCCTTTATAACATTCAGAGTAATCGGAAGGTAGATACCCCCCCCCCCCAAACACCTCGTATTTTCCGAAATTTATGTGATAGAAATTTTGAGACGGCCATTTGTTGTCTTAGAAACTTCGAAAAGAGCTCATTCGATTGGAATTTGAAAGGCCTAGTTCCTTTTTTAATAGTTAAAAGTGACTGGAGGGCAACTAACCCACCTCCCATCGCCACCTTTTCTCCAAACACATCCAATCAAAATTTTGAGATAGCTATTTTGTTCAACATAATTGAAAGGTCCGGAAAATATGTCTTTGAGGATGACAACCCCCCTCCTCCCTCCAGAGCCTTGGTTGTAAGTTATGCCCTGGGGGGTATATTTTCTATATAATGCATATATAGAAAGGGTGATCGTATAAAATTGTGAGGGGGCTCATTGGATTGCTAATAAGAAGTTTTACTGCCTTTTTGATATTCAGAGTGATAGGAGGGTAGATACCCCCCCCCCACACACACACACCTCGTGTTTTCACAAAGTGCATCTGATAGAAATTTTGAGATAGCCATTTGTTGTCTTAGAAGCTTCAAAAAGAGCTCATTTCATTGAACATTGAAAGGGCTAGTGCCCTTTTTGATCGTCAAAAGTGATTGGAGGCCAACTAACCCCTTCCCACGCCTACCAAAATTTTTAGATTGCCATTTTGTTCAACATAGTTAAAAGGTCCAGAAACTATGTCTTTGAGAATGACAACCCCCTCACAGCCCTCAGGGTAAGGGTTGTGAGTTATACCTGGCGGGCATACAATGTATATATAGAAAGGACGATCGTAAAAACTCCAAAACGGGCTCATTTGATTAGAAATCAGATGTTCTAGTGCCCTTTCTAAGATTCAAATTGATCGAAGGGTGGATACCCCCCCCCTCCCTTACATCACGTATTTTCCCGAAATGTATATGATAGAACTTTTGAGATGGCCGTTTGTTGTCGTAGAAAATTCAAAAAAGTCCATTCGATTGGAAATTGAAAGGGCTAATGCTCTTTTTGATAGTCAAAAGTGATTGGAGGGCAACTAGCCCTCCCACGCCCACCATTTCCCCAAACACATCCAATCAAAATTTTTAGATAGCTATTTTGTTCAACGTGTTTGGAAAGTCCGAAAATGTTGTGTTTGAGTATAACATCCCCCCCAAACCCCTCAGGTCAAGGGCTTTAAGTTATGCCCTGGGGGTATATAAGGTATACATTGAAAGGGTGATCGTATAAATTTCGGAGGGAGCTTGTTGGATTGGTAATCAGAAGTTCTAGTGCCATTTTTAAGATTCAGATTGATCTTAAGGTGGATACCTCCCCCCACCTCAAATTTTCTCGAAATGCATCCGATTGAAATTTTCAGATGGCCATTTGTTGTCTTAGAAACTCCGAAAAAAGAGCTTCTTCGATTGGAAATTGAAAGGGCCAGTGTCCTTTTAATAGTCAAAAACGATTGGAGGGCAAATAACCCCCTTCCACGCCCGCCATTTCCCCAAACACATCCGATCAAAATTTTGAGATAGCCATTTTGTTCAACGTAATTGAAAGGTTTGAAAATTATCTCTTTGAGGATCACAACCCCCCACAGCCCTCGAGGCGAAGGTTGTAAGGTATACTCTGTGGTAAATAAGGTGGGCTATATATAGAAAGGATGATCGTATAAACTTTGGAGGGGGCTCATTGGGTTTGTAATCAGAACTTCTAGTGCCCTTTTTGAAATTCAGAGTGATCGGAGGTTGGATACCCCCTTCACACCTCATATTTTCCCGAAACGCATCTAATAGAAATTTCAAGATGACCAATTATTGTCGCAGAAACTTCAAAAAGAGCTCATTCGATAGGAAGCTGAAATTGCTAGTGCCCTTTTTAATAGTCAAAAGTGATAGGAGGGCAACTAACCCCCCTCCCATGCCCACCATTTCTCCAAACACGTCCAATCCAAATTTGGGATAGCTATTTTCTTCAACGTAATTGAAAGGTCCGAAAAATATGTCTTTGAGGATGACAACCCCCCAAAGCCCTCAGGGCAAGGACTGTAAGTTATGGTCTGGGGACATACAAGGTATATATAGAAAGGGTGATCCTATAATCTTTGAAGTGGCTAATTGGATTGCTATTCAGAAGTTTTAATGCCTTTTTAGGGATTAAGCGTGATCAGAGGGTGGATACCCCCCTCCCTCCGTCATACCTCTTACTTTCCAAAATGCATCTTATAGACAATTTGAGTTTTTTTTTTGTCTTGGAAACTTCGAAAAGAGCTTATTCGATTGGATATTGAAAGAGCTAGTGCCCTTTCAAATCATCAAAAGTGATTGGAGGGCAACTGACCCCCTTCCATGCCCACTATTCCCCAAACAAATTCAATCAAAATTTTGAGACTGCCATTCTGTTCAACGTAGTTAAATTGTCCAGAAACTATGTCTTTGAAAATGACAACCCCCACAACCCGCAGGGCAAGGGTTGTAAGTTATGCCCGGGGGGCATATAAGGTATATATATAGAAAGGGTGATCGTAAGAACTCCAGAATGGGCTCATTTGATTAGAAATCAGATGTTCTAGCGCCCTTTTTAATATTCAGAGTGATTGGAGGGTGGATATCCCCCCTAAACCTCGTTGTCTCTCAAAATGCTTTTGATAGAAAATTTGAGATGGCCATTTTTGTAGTAGAAATTTCTAAAAAGGTCATTCGATTGAAAATTGAAAGGGCTAGTTCTCTTTTTAATAGTCAAAAGTGATTGGAGGGCAACTAGCCCCCATCCAACGCCCGCCATTTCCCCAAACACATCAAATAAAAATTTGAGATAGCCATTTATTCAATATATTTAAAATTATGTCTATGGGGATGACAACCCCCCCCCCCATAGCCCTCCGGGCAAGGGCTGCAAGTTATGACCTGGGGGCATACAAGGTATATACAGAAAGGGTGATCGCATAAATTCGGATGGGGCTCATTAAATTGGTAATTAGATGTTGTAGCAGTATTTTAAGATTCAGAGTGATCGGAGGGTGGATAGCCCCCCCCCCCCCTGCACCTTGTATTTTCCAAAATGCTTCTGACTGCAATTTTTAGAATGCCATTTGTTGTCATATAAAATTTGAAAAAAACTCTTTTATTGGAAATTGAAAGGGCTTTTGCTCTTTTTAATAGTCGAAAGCTATTGGAAGGCAACCAAACCCCCTCCCACGCCCACCATTTCCCCAAACACATCCAACGAAAATTTTGAGATTGCTATTTTCTTCAATGTATTTGAAAGGTCTGAAAATTATATCTTTGAGGATGACAATCCCCCCCCCCACACACACAGCCCTCAGTAGCACCATTTTTAATATTCAGAGTGATCGGAGAGTAGATACGCCCCCCCCCTCACCTTGTATTTTCCCAAAATGCATCTGATTGAAATCTTTAGATTGCCATTTGTTGTCGTAGAAAATTAGAAAAAAACTCATTTAATTGGGAATTGAGAGAGCCAGTGCCCTTTTTAATAGTCGAAAGTGAAGGGAGGGCAACTAACATCCCCTCCCACGCCCACTATTTCCCCAAACACATCCAATCAAAATTTCGAGATAACCATATTATTCAACACAATTGAAAGGTCCAGATATTATGTCTTTGAGGATGACATCTCCCACCCTCCTTACAGCCCTCAGGGTAAGGGTTGTAAATTTTGCCCTGGGGGCATATAAATACATAGAAAGGGTGATCGTATAAACTTCGAAGGGGGCTCATTGGATTGGTAATCAGAACTTATAGTGCCCTTTTTAAGATTCAGAGTGATCGGAGGGTGGATACCCCCCTCACATCTCGTATTTTCCCAAAATGCATCTGATAGAATTTTTTCGATGGCCCTTTGTTGTCTTAGAATCTTCAAAAAGAGCTCAGCCAATTGAGCATTGTAACCTTTGAGGATGACGACCCCCCCCCCAAAGCGCTTAGGGCAAGGGTTTTAAGTATGCCCTGAGGGTATATAAGATATATATAGAAAGGGTAATCGTATAAACTTTGGAGGAGGCTCATTGGATTACTAATCAGTAGTTCTAGTGGCCTTTGTAAGATTCAGAGTGACTGGATGTTGGATACCCCTCCCCACACCTCATATTCTCCCGAAGTGTATCTGATTCTGATAGAAATTTTCAGATGGGTATTTGTTTTCGTAGAAACTTCGAAAAAGGCTCATTCGATTGGAAATTGAAAGGGCTATTGCCCTTTTTATTAGTCAAAAATAATTGGAGGGCAACAAGTCCTCCCCACGCCCGTCAATTCTTAAAACACTTTTAATTAAAACTTTGAGATAGCCATTTTGTTCAGCGCAGTTGAAAGTTCTGGAAATTAGGTCTTTGACAACTCCCATACTTTCTTCAAGACCAGAACACAATTCGCACTTTACTGAAAACAAAATACATTTAAAAATTTTTCACTTTGTTTATACTTGTTTAAAATGTTTTTACTAGATATATGAAGGGAGAAGTCCTCCCCCTTGCACTCCAATTACAGTGCGATTGTCTGGTGCCCTTTTTAAGAGTAACATAATATTGAAGGGGAAGCAGCCCTTCTCTCAAGCCCATTCATTTTCAAAACGCATCCGGCCAAAATTTTTTGAAACATTTTTTTCAGCATAGCAGAACGTTCCAGCAACTATGTCCTTAGCGATATTAGGCATGTCAACCCCCCACAATTATAGAATTGGCCTATTATGCTTTAAAACTAGATTATGCTTTAAAATAAATCAAAAGGTTTTGTTTTTTTGGTTGCATATAAGACACCTCAGCAATATATCGAGAACGACTGGGGGTATTAAGTTGAAACTTTTGCGGATACTACTATTACTACTTCTGCTCCTACAATTTAAAATAAGAAAGAGTGTAAGTGTATCCAAGTTGTCAAAGAGCTTAAATAGAATTGTTTTGGAATGATATTAAGTTTTATTATTCAGGTCAACTTCAGGCGCTATAAAATTAAATTCAAAATTATACTGTTTGTGTCAGGATTAAAAATTGTTGAAAAAGTTTCTCCAGCATACAGATCCAGAATCCATACTATGGATTCTTGTAGAAAAAAAACTTAAAAGATGTACAATATTATTTTTTCCATGAAAAAGACTATGTCAACAAAAACGACCAGAAATTAATTAAAAAAAACTTTTGCCGCAAGACAAGTTTTTCAAAGAAAAGCAAAGAGCTCCATTAAGTCAAGAATGGGCAAAAATTAAGTCAAACAATCTTCCAAACGTAAAAATATCACAAATCACTGTAAATAAATAAATGAAACTCAAAATGAACAGAAATTACAAAAAACACCCAAGTCAAACTCAAAACAAGAAAAAATTAACATGAGCAGGGCTGATAACCCCCATTCCTTCTCAAGACCAGAGCACAATTTGCGCTTTACTGAAAACAAAGTAAGTTTGAGACGTTTTCACCTTTCTGACTTTCATAAATAAAAATTATCAATACCTTAAGGAACAAATGTCAGTATATGTTAATTAAACTAAAATCCACGGTCATTAGTTTGTTGTTTTTTTTTTTTTTTCAGTAAAGCACAAATTGTGTTCTGGTCTTGAGCAAGCATGGAGGTTATTAGCCCTGCTCATGTTAATTTTTGCTTGTTTTGAGTTTGACTCGGCTACCTAACGTAATTTCTGTTTGTCTTCAGTTTCATTTATTTATTGATAATGATTTGTGATAGTTTTACGCTTAGAATATTATTTGATTTAATTTTTGCTCATTCTTGGCTTAATTACTTTTCTTTGAAAAAGTTGTTTGGAGGGAAAAGTTTTTTAAATTAATTCTTAAATAGAACCAGACCTAATGGTCAAAAACAGTACCAGATGCAGCTTTCTTGAAAATTGACGTGAGAGTTCATGAAAGAGATGCTGAAGGCATCTAGAAAAAGTCCTAAGAGCTTTGACAAGGGGCATACCGATTAACTCTTCAAGAACGGCGCTTTGCTAATCTATGTCAATTAGAAGGGCATCAACTTAACGTCTGTGCCTAGTAAAATACGAGCCACAGTCTCAGTACAACACGTAAGGACAGCCATATACTTACGCCTCACGGAAGAGCAGCACAAGTTTCGATCTGGTAGGTCTTGCTCTGATCTTATATTCATTCTACAACTGGTGTTAGAAGAGTCAAGAGAACGGGACAAAGAATACATACATGCTCTTCACTGATTTTGAAAGGTCAATCGATTCTGTTGATCAAAACACCTTAAAGGTAGGTTTTGAAATATTACGGAGTACCTGATAATCTATTCAAAATCATCATCATACTTTATGAAGTTAGTAAATACTGTGCGTGCAAAGACAATGGGGACACGTGTTTCTTCAACACAGCGTCTGGTGTCAGATAAGGATCTGCCATTCGGCAGTCTTCAGGCTCTGGAGTAGAGATCAGCAGCTGACAGAGATTTGATCTGGACTTATCTAATGGATTTTGTTCTTCTCGAAGAAGTGAAACAGCAATTGCAGCTGCTACTCGACCCTGTAGATGAAAATGCCGAAAAAGTGGGATTCACAGTAAATATCTGTAACACAAAGAGCATGGTCACAAATGACTCTCCGCTGATGCTGAAACGCAAATAAAAAGTAATTGAGCAGATCAATGAATTTAAGTACCTCGGAAGTTGGACTGAATATAATGGTTAAATAGCCAACGAAATCAAGAGGAGAATTGGACAAGCGGCATTTGCTTTTAATGTGTAAAAACCCGTCTGGTACAGCAGGAAATACTCTATGTGCCTGAAGCTCCACTTCATGAGTAGTCACGTGATGTCCATTCTCCTATATTCAAGTGAATACTACTACTACTACTACTAACAACTCACCGCAGCACCAAACCACCTGAGGCAAACACACATACGCACGCTCCTCCTCCACCCCAATCTATTCAAAGCCTCCCTTTTTATACCCTCCCACGAAGTTCCCATTTCCTTTAATTCTTTCTTTATGACGTCCCCCAAACCCCAGACGAGGACGACCTGCTTTCTGTTTAGCCCTAGATGATTGGCGGAAAAGAACAATCTTCGGCAATCTGTCATCCTTCATCCGCACAACGTGCCCTAGCCATCTCAACCTCTTTCATTATAGCTCTAGAAAGCGGTATTGAACCACATTTTTGGTACAGCCTATTGTTTGTTGAAATACGGTCAGTCAGCCAGATACCCAGAACAATCCTTAAGCAATTTCTCTGGAAAACATTTAGCAAATCTTCATCTGCTTTTCTGAGTGTCCATGCTTCAGAGCCATATTTGACCACTGTCATCACTGTAGCTTCTAATATTCTAATCTTGGCTTGTAGACTTATCTTCCTATTCCTCGAAACTTTTTTTAATTGTGAAAAAACACCCTGATCCTTGGCTATTCTACTTTTAACATCTTCACTACTCCCACCATCTTTACTATTGATACTACCAAGGTAAGTGAAGCTGCCCAACTGATCAATCTTTTCATTACCCAACGTCACCTTTTCATCTTCACTTATTCCTAGCCTTAGTGACTTAGTCTTCCTAACATTAATTTTCAAACCAATTCGAGCACCCTGAACTCGCAAAACCTCTAAAACTTCATTCATTTTGCTCACACTTTCATCTAGTATGCTTAAATCATCAGCATAATCCAAGTCCAGGAGACTTTTTTCCTCCCCATTTGATTCCGTGGTCTCCCATTGCCTTTCCTCTGCTCCTTAAAACAAAGTCCATCAAAATAATCCATATAAAGGGGGATAGAACACAACCCTGCTTAACTCCTGATTTAATACAAAACCAGCTGCTAACCTAATTTCCTACCTTAACCGCGGCAGTGTTATTCTCGTACATAAAACTAATCACTTTAATATATTTGTCTGGTATACCATACAAGGATAAAACCTTTACTAAAGCTCTTCTATCAACAGAATTAAACGCTTGCTCATGATCTATAAAACTGAGGACCAAAGGTGTTTGAAAACTCAGGCACTTTTCAATTATTAACCTAAGAGTGAAAATTTGGTCAACACATCCTCTACCTTTTCTAAAACCGCACTGTTCTTCTCTTAAAATTTTGTCTACGGCATCTCTAAGTGTAAAAAGTATCATATAAGTAAGTAATTTACTACCTACAGAGACCAGATTAATGCCTCAATAATTACAACACTCACTCTCATCACCTTTCTTATAAAGTGGTTTAATTTAGATTTTACTAAAATCTTTAGGCACTTCTCCTTTTTCAAAAACCATAGTTATAATTTGTAGTAACCTTATTATAAACTAAGGGCCTCCATTTTTAAGAAACTTATTGATCCTACCATCACCACATGGAACCTTATTATTCTTTAATCCTTTGAATACTGTCGCTAATTCTTCCTCACAAACAAATCTTCCTTCACATCCAAGGTATCACAAACTGTTTCATCTTCCTCTATATTTTTTCCGGCAACTCTATCTCGGTTAAGCAAATTCTCAAAATGTTCGGCCCCTCTCTCTTAGGTTTTTTCCTTATCGCTAATTGCGACCCCATTCCTATCTTTATCTGGGCCGAGTCAGGACTGACTACTCCCTCTCAATTTGTTAACATACCAGTACAATATTTTACTATTATGCCGTCTAGTTGCATCTTCCAGATCTTAGGCAATTTTATCCATGACCTCCACTTCACACCTCCTTAGTTCATATTTTAATGATTTCTCCACTTTCTTTATATTTCTTTTGTTTTCATATGATCTATCACTCAGATAGTTCTTGTAAAGTCCTTTTTCCTTTCTATTAAACATAAAGCTTTTTCACTAACATTCTTAGCTGCAGTTCTAGCTTTCTTCCCTAATACACCTTCAGCAACTTCACAAATTATTTTTCTAAAATTATTCAAACCAACTTCCACATTATCAAATTTTAAACTCTGAAGTTTAGTATTCAACTGTTCCTGGAAAGTTTCTCTCAAATTGTTATCCTGGAGTCTACCAACATCATAACTTCCCGGGAGGTAGTTACCCTTCTGAAATCTCAGCTTTAAATTAACCCTTGACAATACTAGATGGTAATCTTTACTTTTACCATCAATAACAACCCTCCTGTATAACCTAGTATCTTGTATTGATACTGCCTTCGGTTTACAATAACATAATCAATAAGGTTTGCTGTCTTACCATCACGTGAATACCACTTTAACTTATGAGCCATTTTATGACCAAACACCGTATTGGTTATAACTAGATTGTTATACCTACAAAATTGCAAAAGTCTGTATCCATATCTGTTTTCTTTTCCTACACCAAATTTACCAAGGCTGGGATACCATCTATCCCTATTTCTACCAACCTGGGCTTTAAAATCTCCCAGTAATAACATCATATTTCTACCTGGGACCCTGTCTATTTGCTCCTATAACTGTAACTAAAATTCATCTGAGGCACTACTATCTTCGTCAGTCGGTTCTACAAGGGCGTGTACTACTATAGCTGATACCCTGAACTTTTTAGTAATAAAATGGGCGATTAGTATTCTATCATTAATACCTTCCCAGCCTAAACAAGACTTAGCAGCTTCCTTAGTCGTCATGAGCTATACACTATGTCTATGTACACCATCCTTCCTGCCTCAGTAAACAAATTCTATGTCACCTAATCTCAGGCTTCCTGCCCAGGGATATGAGTTTCTGAAACTGCTAATAAATCCAGTTCGAGTCGTCTGAATTCGTCAGTCAAATTGACGATACGATAGTCATTTTTTAATGTCATAACATTCCAAGTTCCAATTTTCATGTTCTTTTAAAAAATTGAAATTATTTTCGCCTCAGGAAAAGCAAAGATCCCGGATACCAGTGCAGGACGGGGATCACATATCTTCTCAAGTCTACACCGAATTGCTTAAGCCGGCATAGAACCGGACAGCAAGAAGTCCCTGGGACCTCCATGAATGGAGGCTTTATGCAATCCTGGGCCCGTCTTGGTCACAACAGGGTTTTCAGCACTTGGCGATGCTCTTCTATCAACAAGAGTCGAAATCCTGAACAGACAATCTTAAGCCTATTACCTCCGACTCATTATATATTCGTGCATACAAATATTATGCTACTATGGGGAGGCAGCCCATAATAGATAAATTAGCTAGGAAGATGTTTTTTCAGCCCAAAGACGCCCAACAAAACATACCAAGCCCAGAAGAATTGTCCATTAGTCAGAATCCCGTGCGAATTCTGTGTCGTTTACTAGGCTATAATTTCCTCGAGGGGCGCCTCTCCACAAGCGGGAATAGAGTTGACCGCAAGGTCCCCAGTCTTGTAGGTATCCCTGAAAAGGTCGAGGCAGCCCAATGCAGAGGCCGTTGTCCATAGATCTGGATCTTACGCCCTGCCATAGTTGTCCTTTTATAGAGGATCCTCCCGCGATGGTGTTCTGTATCACCATGCAATTTAACCTATGGCTGGGAGAAGGTTTGCAACTCATGGGACTTGTGGACAAACAATTGAGTCCTTTTGAGTGTACATTCCAGGGGTCTTCTTCCTTCTCCGTCTTTATTTATGATCACGGGTGAGGGTGTCCCAGTTTCTATTATGGACCCCCAGGGACAAGGTCCCCCCTTGGTCCGTGCCTCTTATGCAGGTACCCTACATATCTGTAGAGCGTTCCCCTATCGCCACCCTGGCCCTGCATATATTTGAAAATCCTGCGCATTTGGTTCTTTTTGAGGAAGTAACTTTAATGTCTATTGTAATTGGTCAACCCAATCTTTCAAAGAGGTAATTGAGATCAAAAAATATATATGAACAGAAGTTTATCTATAAATAGAGACACAGGAGATATTTCATTAAGCCCAATTTATAACAATTTAATATTAAAAGACTCAGTCAATATTTTCCCAACAAGTTTAATTTAAGAGAACCTTTTATGTAGATCAAATGAAAACCGAAATTGTAGGCAAGTTAAAACTATTGCAAGGCAAAGAATTCTTGCTCAACCATCTTGGTAAATCCTTTTTTTCATTGATTCCCGCCTGGCTTCTATTCAGTGTCTATTTTCCTTCTTTCGGGTAAACTTCGAAAGGTTAGAGTTTTGTTGTTTTGTTTTGTTTTCGGGTCTCTTTCAAAAATGACTACCCATTACTGTGTGAGAAAGCTGTGTTACAAGAATCCTGAACATGTCATGGCAGAAAAAAGTCACTAACATAGAATGTTTCTGTTGAACTGGTCAACCATTAGCTACTGACCTTCTGAAACGTACGAGGATGACGTACCTTAGCCACGTCCTTCGTATGCCAGAGGTTCGACTCACATGCACAGTTTATGAGTGGTGGTTCCTTAAAGAGAGGTGCAAGAGATTTAGACCAAGACACACCTTACGATGTCAATATGATTGAGGTCTGAGTAGAGGTGATATGTCTCTTCAACCGCAGTGGGAGGACGTCAGGGCTGTAGCTCAGCTCCGTGATACCTGATGGGCCTTCGTAGACGCCCTATGTGCCATTCCTGACGCTGAAACATCTAAGGTCAAAGGAACCTCGACGGGTCACTCTTCATCAGAAATCATGTACATCAGGTGGCGCGTGCCAAGCGTTTCGGAACGGTGCCAAGCGTTTTTGCAGAGTGTGCCAAGCAATTTGGGAATTATACCAAGCGTGGTGGAACGGTGCCAAGCGATGTGAAAATGTGCTGGGCACGGCGGAAGTATGCAGCACAAGTGGCGTTCTAAGATCTACACAAGGTGGAAGGAAGTCATCGTCCCATTCGGAGAACCAGCACCTTTAATTACTTATCCATTTAAGTCTCTTCCATTCTTGCTTGTCGTATTGGGGTCACTCTTTTCAAGGGGATATGGACGAGGGTTCGATACGACGATCTATAAAGTGTTGATCAGGATAGTTGTTATGTGCGTCAGAGGTTAAAGTTTTCCATCCACCTCCTCGGTGATCTTACTCATCGTCGTCAGCCATCTATCGCTCTTTCGAGTGCTACTAGGAAACGAACTGGGGCCACACTCTCCATATACTAAAGCAACCGTAGTTGCTACCATACGGATAATTTTAATTAGGATTGTAGCGTGAGATTTTGGCCGTCTTCACTTTTCCTAATCTCTTACGCAGTCGGTGCAACTTAGGGTTGAACAGAAATTTCCCAGTAGATCAGGGAGATGTCGCTGAAGTTTAATAGTGCTTCCCGAAAGGCGTTTTTGTGTGTAAAAGGGATTAAATAGACCATTTCACGTATGTTATTTTCTGATAGCCTTTAAAAACATTTAAAATGAAAATGTGTTTAATTTAATACAAATGTTCATAAACAAGCTTTTCCTTATTTTATGTATTGTGAAAAAAAAGACGTTTATCCCAGTCAAATAGCTCATTTTTTAGCTGAACAGTCACATCTTTGCAACTTTTAAACGAAGAAGACAAGAAATGAAGATGTATTTGAATTAAAAGCATATTAATTATATTAATATATTGCCATTGTTTAATATACTGTCATCACTTACATTCGTTAGAAGGTTATCTACACCAAGCTATCATGTACAATAAACTACAAGAAGCTAAGAATCTAATCTTGACATATTCTAATTTGTAATGCTTTTAAGTGAAGATTCTGAGTGAGTTTTTGACTTGTTTTTATCTTCAATCTTATTTACGTATGATAGTATATATGCATCCTAGAAAAATATTTGAAAAAAATCTTGCAGGTATTAGCATCCAAAAAATTCTAGAGGGCCTAGGCATAGCTCGTCTTCCAATAAATAGCCTAAAGTGAGGTGAACTATACAAAACGAAATAGGAGGTAGAATTAAGCCAAATTGAGCTGTAGCCCATGGATAACAATATAATTAACATAATAATGACAGAACCATAGTTGAAAATATAATCATAAAAGTCGTTTATCATAATTTATAAGAAATCATAATGATAAATACAATCATAAAAATTGCTTATGCTTTAAACATTTGGAGAGGTCAAATGAAAACCTGGGAGAATAAATAGTTCTGGAGAATGCAAAACATGGCAGGGGGGGAGCTGTTCCTTCTTCTATATCAGTTTACGCCCCTGTATACAGGATATCTGTTCTGAGGCTTTATTGAGCCGAAAACCTTCAAAGCTGTCCCCATTCTTCGGGCTTTCCCCTTATTTTATGCTTAAATTAAGCTTTGTCCTGGGGAAGGCTGTACCCAGAGGAGGGGCGGGGAGGGGAGGGGGTTTGAACCCCCCCCCCCCGGAATGTTTGTCTGACTCGTAAACACATAACAAAAATGGATATAAACAAATTCTGGATGCGTTTTTTGAGAGTTTTTTGTGTAACCCACCCCCCCGAAATTTTTGGAGTAAAACCCCCTTCAAAAATATCCTGGGTACAGCCTTGGTCCTGGGGTAGTGGTGAACTTATTAATTTTTTAGTTATTCGTAATTAAGTTGCACTCTTTACCTCTTAGCTCCATCAGCTAAGAGTAAGTTTTTATTAGCTGCAACACTCTTTGCTAAGCGTGGAAAACTCATAATGAGTTGTACGTAGTCTACTTTTCAAACGATTAGTCACACCTTTATAGCTTTTGAACAAAGAAAACAAGAAATGAAGAAGCATTGCAATTAAAAGTATGCGTGCAAAAGGAACTAGAAGACCAATAATCATACCCTCTCAGTGACGCCACAAAAACAACCAAAAATGCGACTTAAGAGCAGTAGCTAATATTAACTACAAGCAAATCATGACCATTCATCATCCATTTTCAATTAAATAGTACCGTCCTACATAACCGAATACTCTTTAGAAGACTTTGAACAAACATTTTTTTAGGACCTATTATGATGCTACTGGTCAAGCCACATAATTTTTTATTCTTATTGGAAAATAAAATCGCCAACAGGACAACTACCCATCAGCAGGGCTTTGTAAAGGCACTCATTTTTTGGGATTTATTCTCAATAATTGAATTTAAGTTTTGGCAAGCAAGCATGAGCACATTTAGCAAAAGGATTTTATGGTTCAGAAAAACGAAAAACCATAGGAAACATGTAACTTTTGATTATATAGAGACTACAATAGGAAATTTCACAAAATGGGGAGGTTAGGGGTAATGGGCCATCAGAAAAGTCATTTCCCCTCTAAAAAAAAAAAACACCAAAAGTGATTGATAAGTAAGTTTCGGAGAAAGAAGCTGAATCCCCCTCTCCCAGCTTGTCATTTACCCCCCTAAAAATAGCATATTAAGCCTATAATTAACTTTAGTATATTGGGATAATCCCCCTTCTTAAGTAAAGACCGGGCTAAATCACTAAGAACATGATTTAGACCCACTCTATTCTTTCTCTTTTAGACTGAAAAATATTTTAACCAAAAATTGTAGGCTACTCATAAAAAATGAGAAAATATTTGCAATGATTAAAATAGTCTGAGTTTTAAAAAAAAATGAGAAAATAATTCCAATAATTAGTTGTTTTTCACTATTAAATTATTTTGCAATTAGCGATAATTAAACATCGCTAAAGCTTAATGTTTTACTGCATGAATGACTCATGTCTTCGATTACTTTTTAACGATGTCAATCTCTATATATGCATTTTAGATACCCATTTAGAATCTCAGTACGAAACAAAAAAACTGCTTTTATAATTTGACTTTTTAGATCATTTACATTATTTTTTCTAGTTAGCAATTACTAAATTCAACTAAAGCTTAAAGTTTTATTGTTTGATTGTGATGAGATGCTTTATTACTATTTATCAATGTCAATTTCCAGATAGGAAGATAATAAGCTTATTGAAATAACAAATAAAGAAACATACAAATACTCTCTTCACTAATAAGCACAAAACTTTTAAAATGTGATCAACAAAAAAAACAAGCCAACATTCATCTACGACACTGTGCTTACACCAACGGCTAGTTTTTGTTGGACCAAACTGTAATGAGATCTAATATGTAGTGTAATATGTACATTTCAAAGAAAGCAAAATATTTCTCTTAATTCACAAACTACTTGCTTTAGATACAGTGTTTGATTTCATTCAAAATTGGTTTACAAGAGTCTTTGGAATTGTTGATTGCAAATCTGAGGCTAATATTGAAATATAGACCTCTAAAAAAACAGGACTCGAAGATCCGAGAACCCCCACATTTTCTTTATAGATATATCCAACCTTGCTTGAATCCGTATGATTCAGACAATTGTCTCACTAGCTCACAATCGCTGAAGCTGCCTTACGACCACATTCGCGATTGCATGCAAGATGTAACATGCCTTTCTGTGTACCATAAGTTTTTTTTGAAGACTGTGTGACTGTGAGTCTGTGCAAAATGTGAATAGGTTTAAATTCGAATGTGAATGTTAGCTTGAATGTGAGACTGAGCACAAGACTGAGTATAAGCTTGTGCAAGTGTGAGTTTTGGTATTAGCGTAGACTTGATAGGGGTGAGCTTGAGCGTCTAGCATCCACCTAATGAACCTCATCTTATGCATAAGAGATTTAAAGTGTCTGTATGAATTTAGCTGTGGAGGGGGGGGGGTCTTGAGTCTTGGATTATCAGCTTGCATGGAATCCTTGCTGCTTTTAATCGGTTTGTCCTCTACTACGTGGACGCAATCACATATGAGAGCAAAATCCCTGTGAGCATTGTTCCGAGAGCACTTTTTGGTGCCATCTACTGGGGACAATCTCTTGAATGTAATCTCCTTGTGTTCAGTCTTCTATTGGTGGAAGCTTTCATGGGTGCAATTTTCCAAGGATTTCCTGTCAGAGAGTCTCCACCTCTCAAACAGATAATTTATACAAGTTTGATTTATTTATATATCCCAAAGCTTGGTTTGACTACAATTTTAATGGATTTATTTAACGAATTCTATTCATATGTTTATCTTATAATCCATATTTATCTATATATTTTTTTTTACAAGTTTTATGCATTCTTTCATAAATTTAACGATTTATCAAGACTATATCAAAGGGGGGGGGCTACTGGGTTTGAGCCCCCCGAAATTTTTGTCCAGCTCGAAAAACGTCACAAACATGCATATAAACAAAAAATTTTAATGCGTTTATAAAAGTTTTGCTGATCCCCCCCCTCGAAAAAAAATCCTGGATGCACCCCTGGTTTATGCCTATTTATAGGCTATATATTTATTCCAACTACAATAAATGAACTAAATCTACTCTGAGTTTTGTTGTTCTAACTCTTTGGTTTATTTTTTTTTTTTGGGGGGGGGGGGGTTAACTAGTTCTTTTTCTTTTTATGGTGGTCTACAACACACTGAAAAGGAGCTTGCATCTTAATACATTTTTCTGAATCGTAGCCTATATGACTGTGTAAAGAAATTGGCCAAACCAAATTCTTAAATCCAATAGTCAAGTTGCGCGCACCACGAAGAAACAGTTCAAGAATCAAACAGTTCGTGGTAACGAACTGTAAGTAAGGAGCGGCCCGGCTCAATAGTAACCAAAACTCTAAAAAAACGGAATTTGGATACCAATAGATACATCAAAAGACTCAGATTTTAATGCTGATTTCAAATATATACGTTTCATCAAGTTTTTTTTTCAGGAGTATAATCTTATTTACACATAATTTACAAAAAACAAACGCCAAGGAACCTTTCGGTTCGTTAGGCCAACTCCAACTTCCGACACATATTTCAATATAAATAAACAAAAACAAAACAATATCCCCCGCCGACGGGCTAACAAAACAACACAATCAAAAATTCCATTATGGCACTACTAAAAAAAACAAAAAATTAAAAAAAATCAAACGAATCGATAAATATTATTACAAAAATCCCTTAATTTTCCCCGAAAACTTCTTCGGTTTAGTCTTACCCATCAAAAGCTACGCGCCTGAGAAAATTTGCCTGATTTTCGAAGAAAGGGGAAACACCCCCTAAAAGCTACAGAAACTTAATGAAAATCACGTCATCAGATTCGAACGGAAATTAAAAGCTCTAATGCCCTTTTTAAATGACCAAAAAAATGGAGGGCAACTAGGCCCCCTCCCACGCTCATTTCTTTCCCAAAGTTACCCGATCAAAGTTTTAAGATAGCCATTTTGTTCAACGTGGTCGAAAATATAATAAATATTTCTTTTAGGATCACTTAATCCCCAAAGTCCCCGGGGCTAGGACTGAAAGTTATGAACTTTACCCAATGTTTACATACACTATTGGTATTGGGAAGTATACAGACGTTTTCAGGGTGATTTTTTTCTGGTACTGGGTGGGGGGGTCAGGGGTAATGTGGGAGGATCTTTCAATGGAGGAAGTTTTCATGGGGGAAGGGAGATTGCTTTGAAGGGGGTGCAGGATTTCCCAGCATTATTTAAAAAAAAGGATCAGAAATTAAATATAAAAAAAAACAAGTTTTTCAGCTGAAAGTAAGGAGCAACATCAAAACTTAAAACGAACAGAAATTATTATGTATATGATTGGGTTCACCCCCTAGTCAATACCTCGTTCTTTAAGCCAAAGATTTTTTTAGTACTTTCACTAGACCTATTTTTTCTAATTGACGGCCTTTGTGATTAAGGGGTCATTTTCAAAGAATTTGAACAAAAATTCGAACTTTAGCGTAAAGAGCGAGGTATTGACTAGGCGGCGAACCCCCCAATATACGTATTAAAAATATATGAATACAGAAGTTCGTTACGTAAGTTAATTCGTAAGTTATGTTTATTTATTATTAATAAAAACGTTCGTAAATAAAATTAAACAACTTTCGAGAAAGCCATTCAACCAAATAAAAGTAAAGTTAATATACAATTTTTTTTAATTATTCATGTACGGTGAGCAAAAATCAAAACCTGCATTAATTCAAAAACGTTCAAAAATTAAATTTAAAAAAAAACAAGTTTTTTTTAACTGAAAGTGAGGAGCAACATTAAAACTTAAAACGAACAGAAATTATTCCGTATATGAAAGGGGCTGTTCCCTCCTCAACGCCTCGCTCTTTGCGCTAAAGTTAAACTCTTTCTCTCAACTCTATTTTTTTAAACAATAAAGAACTTTAGCGTAAAGAGTGAGGCGTTGACAACTCCTTTCATATACAGAATAATTTCTATTTGTTTTAAGTTTTGATGTTGCTCCTTACTTACAGTTAAAAAAGCTTGTTTTTTTTAATTTAATTATTGGTAAAAGTTGCCAGCTTTTGCTTCAAGTAACCATAATTCAACTTTATTGCCACAGTAGTTTTACTAATTTAGTTTTACAATTTGAGCGTGTGTTCAAATTTGTGAAGACCGACCTTGGGCACTTGATTGCATCAAATTGATGTCTCTGAAGATGTTCCGACAGCAACTTGCGATTGCTTTTAGATGAAAAGCAAAACTATAATTAACGAATTCTGAACTTGGATATTTTTAGTTTTGAGTAGACCAATAACTTAAAATATATTCATAAACTTTTATTGGAAAGCACTAATAAGGACTTAAATAAAACTCATTTTTAATCCTTGGGGAAAATTTAGCAGTTTCAATTAAATTCGGGTTTAACAACTTTACTCGTTCAAAATTTTTAACGTTTAGGGAGTTATGTACGAATTACATCAGGTTTTTAAACTTAAAATTTTATTTAAAGCCAATATGGAGTGCCATAAAATAAACTGAAGCTTCGAGAGAACTTTTAATGTTTTTTAGTTCTTCTAAGCACTCTCGTCTCTAAATTCTGATTTGCCTTTATCTCTTACTTTTTAACAAGAAAATGAAGTGAGAATTTTGGGCGGCTCGTAAAATTTGCAACTATAAAGATCTTCTCAAATTTTTAATATTTTTTTTTTACTGATGGTATCTCAATATACCCATGTATAACGATGTCAAAAACGGGCAGAAACCTTAGGCACACGTTCCCAAAGTAGACAGGCATTATAATTTAAACCACAGGATATTTATCAAAGATCCTCAATTTGTGATTCACACCCCCAGAAAAAATCTTAAATGATCTTAAATGATCAAGAATTGAGTCGAGGGATTTTGCCACTGATGGTATCTCAATATACCTATGTATAACGATGTCAAAAACGGACAGAAACCTTAGGCACACGTTCCCAAAGTAGACAGGCAGGTGACCACTACGGCAGGTGACGAATCTGATTTGCCTTTATGTCTTACTTTTTAACAAGAAAATGAAGTGAGACTTTTGGGTGGCTCGTAAAATTTGCAACTATAAAGATCTTCTCAAATTTATTTTCACTTTATTTTACTAGGTCCTTGAAAATTAAACTATTTAATATTGTTTCTAAAAAGCTTTTCTAAAAAGATTCTAAAAAGATTGTTTCTTAAAAAGCTCTAAAAAGCTAAAACGGCAGATTGTTTCTAAAAAGCTTTACCTCTCAATTTAAAAGCAGCACATTGTGTAAAATAACGCCTTAACATCCGTAGGTCATTTCTACTCCAAGAGGCATATTTACTGCACCTCTTGACTATTTTGAGTAAAATGGCATTCTGAATACTTTAATTGATTGCTTTGGGGGTTAAGGGGAGCTCAGCGGAAAAAATTGCGAAATGGGAGGGAGGCAGTAATGCGTAAAGAGTCTATTCAATCTTATTGTATTTGCTTCTTTTTATTTTAATTGGTCATTAAAAATTGAACTGCATTAGGATGAATCGAGGGCAAAATGTTTTTGTGAAGCTTTACCTCTTAATGAGAAACGGGTTTATTAGGTAAAATAACCCCCCCTCCCCAGCTTGCGTGGGTTATATTTTCATTTCTGGAGACATATTTATGGGACCTTTGGCTATTCTGAACAATATGGCAGTTTTATTGGGGAATCAAAATCATTTGGCAGACCTTTTTGTATTTTCTTCGCATTTTGTATTGTATCTAATTGTATGTCCTTCGTATTTTCTGTAATTTCGTTGCAAAACACAGTGAAAAGTCATATTAAGAGTTATTTTTGTGAGCTTTTAATTGAGATGTTTTTGGATGGAGGATGGAGATAGAGGAGTTTTTGCGACAATGATTTGTCGAGTGGGTCTTTTTATTAGTTGGTCTTTGGAAATTGAAACTATTTTAGGATTAATCGACGGAAGATCGTTTTGTGAAGCTTAACTCATAATAAGAAAACAGTCATTTGCGTAAAATAATGCCTGAACTCGCGTGGGTTATGTCATTCCCAGTTGTAAATTATTGGACATTTGTGACTACTATGAGTAAAATGGCCATCTGAAAATGATGTGATTTCCTGCACAGTGGCGTAATTTCATCAAAATATTGGGGGGGGGGGGGGAGGACAAAGTTGAAGCAAATTTTCCCAATTCAAGTGAAAATGACATTGAAAAGGGAAAATGAGACATATAGTACCATAAGGGCAAAGATATACTAAAGAAACTGACCTGTTTCTGTAGATGCATGAATTGTGCCCGCGTATCTTATTTTTGACAAGTTTGTTTAGCAAAAACTAAATTTCAGCCGGGGGTGGGGGCAACTGTGGTCGAGGGGGCAAAATGAGTTCTATAAGGGGCAGTTCCCCCCCCCCTGATCCATAGCAAATTACACTCCTGGTCTTTCAGGACCATGGGGGTGCTCAAGAGTGAAATGTACCTCTGAAGGAAGGCTGTATAACGTAATTTTAAAGTTTTAATTTATTTTACCCTTATTTTAATCATTTCTTGCCACTTGGACTTGTTCAGGATTAATAGATGGGTTTTTTTTCGAAGCTTTAACTCGGAACGAGGAATGAACGTATTGCGTAAAATAAAGCTTGAACTTGCGTGGGTCAGGACATCCACGGTGGCATATTTATTGGAAGATTCCACTATTTTGATCACTTGATCTTCCACAATCTGAAAATTTGGTCTGATGTCTAGGCAGGCAACGGGGGTGCTCGAGGGCAAAAAAGGGCACGGAGGGGGAGCTGTATTGCGTAAACACTTTAGAAATTCTAAATATTTCATTCTGATGGCACATTATTTTTTCGTAAAGCGTAACCTCTTAATTCGGAACGAATACTTTGTATAAAATAACAATTGAATTATTTACATCGCAGTTACTACTACTACTACTACTACTACTACTACTACTACTGCTACTACTGCTACTACTACTACTACTACTAACAACTCACCGCAGTACCAAGCCACCTGAGGCCAACACAGCTAGGCACACTCCTTCTCCATCCCAATCTATTCAAAGCCTCCCTTTTTACACCCTCTCACAAAGTTCCAATTTCCTTTAAATCTTTCTTTATGACGTCCTCCCACCCCAGACGAGGACGACCTGCTTTTGGTTTAGCCCTAGACGGTTGGCCGAAAAGAACAATCTCCGGCAATCTGTCATCTTTCATCCACACAACGTGCCCTAGCCACCTCAACCTTTCTTTCATTATAGCCCTAGAGTAATTAAAATCGTAATTAGAATCGTAAATTAATTAAATTGATTACCAGAATAAAAGACCGAAAAACAAAAGCCAAAATTTGCTGACCAGTCACAAAATCTTGCAAAACCTCACAAGCCTTATAAGAAGGATGTCAGTCGAGTAGGGCCAGTAGGTCCAAGTAGGGCCACAATTTGGCTTATAGGTCTGTTTCTAGAAGATTTCATCCATATAGGACGAGAAGTCACTTTTCTGAGCTTTCGTCTGTTGTGCTGTTTTTCTGTTGCATTCAGAATATAATTATTAAGTAAATTTTTCTATATCTTCTTTTGTATAATATTTCTATGTTTTTTGTATTAAATGGCATGAAATCTATAAAGTGACTTTTCGACAGGAAGTTCTAAGAAAACCACTTTCTATCAAGAAGTAATGAAGAAATATATGTATCTAAAATCCACTTATTGATTCGTATTTTATATGTAAAAAAATTATATGATTAGGATAGTATTAAATTTTAGTATTACTCATTTCTTTCATTTGAAAAAAACTTGTTTTTATTTGAACTTATTTTTATTGACTGAATATGGCTGTTAAGCTATTTTAAGAACACAATTCTGTTGGTTTTTGTTTTGATTTTTTCATAATGTGAAACGATATAGGATAGTATAGTCTTAAAGTTTATCAATCAATCGCATGAGAAATAAATCAAACAAATACAAAAACAAAGGATAGATAAGTGAAATTACAGTGTAGTGAGACTTCACTAAAAATGTGGATAATGTCCAAGAAGACAAGATATTTGATGCCATTAATTCCAATATTTTAGGATTAAAGGTGAAAATGAATTACTCTTTATTTTTACCTTGGGAAACTCTTGAAAGGCCAAGCTGGCTATTTTGCTTTAAGATTGTAATCCTACTGGGCCCAGAATTCTGCCTTCGTTGCCCTCCATTACATTTCGAAGTACACGATAAAATAAGTACGTGGCAGTATAAGGTAAGTTAAAAAGAGGAATAAAACGGCTAAAAGCTAGATCGCGTTGCTGCCTTCACTTTCTTAAACAAGCACCAGTTTCAACTCTTTTAAGTTTCACATAAATTTTGCAATAAACTGTTTTGCTTCATAGGAACTCTGATACTAAATTACAGGTAAATAAATTATAAGAATGTAGATTACCAATAAATACAGCATTGCCTGTTTGAAACATCTCGATGGACTTCTTTTGATGAATTGCGTCTTCCAGAGTTAAGGGTATGTGGAACCAAGCCGCAGCATCATCCAGAGGACCCAGTGCTAGAACAGTAATGAGAACTCCTATCAGCACAGAGCCTATGACAGCCAGAGCAAATATGATACTTCTCCAATTTGTTCTGTCTTCATCTTTTCCAAGGTAATATTCCTTGAAAACAAAATATTTTCAGCATTTTTAATCTGGAGAACTATTTTGCCCTTCTAAGGGTATCTGGTAGATGAATATAAATGATTTTACTTTTATAACTTTAATAAATCAAATAATATTAACATTTTGATTACTAAATATCAGTATATTTATATTAAACTGAAAATTAAAATTCATTTGTATTTTTTTCAGTAAAGTGCAAATTATTTTCTGGCCTTGGGAAGGCATAGGGGTTTTTAGTCCAACTTATGTTAATTTCTGCTCGATTTGAGTTTGACTCGGTTATTTATTGTAATTTCTGTTCATTTTGGGTTTCATTTATTTATCAATGCTGATTTGTGGTAGTTTCACGCTTGGTAGATTATTTGATTTTATTTTTGCTCATTTTTTGTTTAATGGAGTTCTTTACTTTTCTTTGAAAAAATTATTTTGTGGAAAAAGTTTTTTTTTACTTAATTTATGTTCGTTTTATATAGACATAGTCTTCTCAGGGAAAAAGAAAATAATACTTTAAATGTTTTCGTTTTTGTAAGAATCTATAGTTTGGCCTGCTATTTGTATGCTGAAAAAAAATTTCAGCGATTTTTAACAACATACACCCTTTTAAAAATCTGGACACAAATAGTAGTATTTTTTAGTTTCATACCTCCTCTAGTTGACCTGAAATGGAAAATTTGATACCATCCGCATAAAAACCTGTTTACTTTCTTTGATAGCTTGGATACGCTTACGCTAATTAGATTTGGTTAAATTTTAAGAGCAGAAATAGCCCCAAAAGTTTTAACATAATACCCTCAGTCGTTCTTGGGATACTGCTAAGATGCCTTTTTGGGAATTAGCGTTAACATAGTGCATATTGATTTAATCTTATGGCAACATTCAGTTTTTAAACATAAAGGCAAATGGGAGGGTGGGCGTGGGAGGGGGATTAGTTTCGCTTCTATCTCTTTTGAATATTGAAAAGGGCATCAGACCTTTCTGTTTTTAATAAAGTCAGCCCTTATTAAAGATTCTAAGACAATTCCTTCAATACAAAGTGTCCTGGTTTAAAGAACAACAACAACAAAAAATGATACATTATATCCACATCGATCTTTACTATAGAAATATCAAGCCTTCTAATCACTTTCTACTGTTAAAAAGGGCACTAGGCCTTTCGATTTCCAATCAAATGTGCCCTTTTTGAGGTTCTACGACACTTTCTATAAACATCTTATATGCCCCATGGGCATAAATTACAACCCTTAACCTAAGGGCTGTGAGGGTGGTTGTCATCCTATAAGATCTAATTTCCAGAACTTTCAACTACGTTAAACAAAATGGCTGTCTCAAAACTTTGATTGGGTGTGTCTGGGAAAATGGTGGGCGTGAGAGGGGCGTTAGTCACTGTCCAATCACTTTTAACTATTAAAAATGGCACTAGCCCTTTGAATTTCCAATCAATTGAGCCCTTTTGAAGTTTCTACGAAAAAGCTTTCAATAAGAACCTTATATGCACCCTGGGCATAACTTACAACCCTTGCCCTGGGGGCTGTGGGGGGGATGACATTGTCATCCTCAAAGACCTAATTTCCAGAGCTTTCTGCAACGTTGAACAAAATGGCTATCTGAAAATTTTGATTGGATGTGTTCGGGGAACTGCTGCGCTTGACAGGGGTTTTAGTTACCCTCCATTCGCTTTCGACTAGTAAACAGGGCAATAGCCCTCTCAATTTCCAATTCGATGAGGCCCTTTTGAAGTTTTAGGACAACACTATCTGTAAAAACCTTATATGCCCCCAGGGCATAACTTACAACCTTTGCCCTGGGGGCTATGGAGGGTTTGTCATCCACAAAAATATAGTTTCCAGAACTTTCAACTACGTTGAACAAAATGGCAAGCTCTAAACTTTGATTAAATGTGTTTGGGGAAAGGGTGGGTGTGAGAAGGGGTTCAATTACTCTCCACTCACTTTCGACTATTAAAAATGACAATTTCAATTTCCAATTAAATGAGCCCCTTTTGAAATTTCTACAACAACTTTCTATATAAACCTTATATGCCCCTAGGGCATAACTTACAACCCTTGCACTGAGGGCTCTGATAGATGATCATCCTAAAAGACCTAACTTCCAGAACTTTCGACTACGTTGAACAAAACGGATATCTCAAATGTTTGATTGGACGTGTTTGGGGAAATGGTGGGCGTGAGAGGAGGGTTAGTTGCCCTTCAATCACTTCCTACTATTAAAAGGGAACTAGTCCTTGCAGTTTCCAGTCGAATGAGCCCTTTTTGAAATTTTTACAACAACACTTTCAATAAAAAACTTTATATGTCCCAGGGCATAACTGATGGCCTTTGCCCTAAGGGCTGTGGGGGTGGAGGGGTTGTCATCCTTTTAATCTCCAAAACTTTCAACTACGTTGAATAAAATGCCTATCTAAAAATTTTGATTGGATGTGTTTGGGGAAAAGGTGGGCGTGAGAAGGGGGTTAGTTGCCCTCAAATCACTTTCGAGACTATTAAAAAGGGCATTAGCCCTTTGAATTTCCAATCGAATGAGCCTCTTTTGAAGTTTCTACGACAACGCTGTCTTTAAAAACCTTATATGCCCCGAGGGCATAACTTACAACCCTTGCCCTGAGGGCAGTGGGGAGTGTCCTCCTCAAAAACATAATTTCTATCTGTAAATCAACTACGCTGAACAAAATTGCTTTATAAAAATTTGACTGGATGTGTTTGGGGAAAGGTGGGCGTGGGAGGGGGGTTAGTTGCCCTCAAATCACTTTCGACTATTAAAAAGGGCACCATACCTTTGAATTTCCAATCGAATGAATCCTTTTTCAAGTTTCTGCGACAAAGATTTCAATAAAAACTTATATGCCCCCAGGGCAAAACTTATAACCGTTGCCATGAAGACTGTGGGGGGAGTGCCCTGCTCAAAGATGTAATTTCCTGAACTTTAAACTGCACAGAACAAAAAGGCTATCTCAAAATATTGATTGGATGAGTTTGGGGAAATGGTGGTCGTGAAAGGGGTGTTAGTTACCTTCCAATCACTTTGGACTATTAAAAAAGGCACTAGCCATTTCAATTTCTAATCGAATGAGCCCTTTTTGAAGTTTTTTGACAACGCGTTCTATAAAAACCTTATATGCCCCCAGGGCATAACTTACAACCCTTGCCCTGAGGGCTGTGGGGGGGTTGTCATCCTCAAAGACCTAATTTACAGAACTTTTAACTATGTTGAACAAAATGGCTATTTTAAAATTGTGTTTGTATGTGTTTGGGGAAAAGGTGGGCGTGAGAGGGGGGATAGTTGCCCTCCAATCACTTTCGACTATTAAAAAGGGCACCAGCCTTTTGAATTTCCAACCGAATGATACTTTTTTGAAGTTTCTACGACAACACTTTCTATAAAAGCCTTATATGCCCCCAGGGCGTAACTTACAACACTTGCCCTGAGGGCTGTGGTGGAGTGTCCTCCTCAAAAAAAATAATTTCTATCTGGAAATCAACTACGCTGAACAAAATTGCTATCTCAAAATTTTGATTGAATGTGTTCCGGGAAATGGTGGGCGTGGAAGGGGTGTTAGTTTCCTTCCGTTCACTTTCGACTATTAAAAAGGGCACAAGCCACTCCGATTTCCAATTGGATGAGCCCTTTTCGAAGTTTCTACGACGACTTCTTCGATACGATGTGCCCTGATCTAAAGATAAAAAAAATGAATAATACATTTTGCCAACATAGTTCTTAAATGCCCCCAGGGCATAACTTAAAACCCTTGCTCTGAGGGTTGAGGGGGAGTGACCACCTCAAATGCATGTTTTCTATCTGGAAATCATTTACGCTGAACCAAATGGCTATCTCAAAATTTTGATTGGATGTGTTTTGGGAAATGGTGGGCGTAGAAGGGGTGTTAGTTGCCTTCCAATCCCTTTCGACTATTAAGAAGGGCAGAAGCCACTCCAATTGCCAATTGAATGAACCCTTTTCGAAGTTTCTACGACAACTTCTTCGATAGGAAGTGCCCTGGTCTAAAGCAACAAAATAATAAATAATACATTTGCCGACATCGTTCTTATATGCCCCCAGGGCATAGCTTAAAACTTCTGCCCTTAGGGTTGTGGGGGAGTGACCTCCTCAAAAACATATTTTCAATCTGGAAATTAACTACGTTGAACAAAATGGCTATCTCAAAATTTTTATTGGATGTGTTTGGGGGAATGATAGGCGTGGCGGGGGCTATTTGTCCTCCAATCACTTTCGACTATTAAAAGAGCACTAGTCACTCTGATTTCCAATCAAATGAGCTCTTTTCGAAGTTTCTACGACAACTCCTTCAATACGGAGTGCCCTGGTCTAAGACCAAGAAAAAAAAATAATACATTGTGCCAACATCGATCTATACTTAGGCAGCGCTATTGCGCTGCCTATGATAAATTCGGAGTAGAATTTACTAGGTACTACATAAGACAAGGTGAGATTCACAAGCAACACAGTGAAAATTTAGATATTTAGACTTGGCTAGATTTATTTATTTTACAGCGGTATACATAACATTATGTAGCATCTACTAAGAAAGCTAAAGACGGCTTGTTTGGGAAATGCATTTTTTCCGAAAGAGAAATAAGACAACTTCTCAAGTCCTCTTTTTTTTCTTTTTTTTTATGCTTCTTCTGCTTTTTTGCTGTTTTTGATTTTTATTTTTTACTTATAAAGAACCAGAAACAATTTTTAAAAATGCATTAGAGTAGGTTACTCTCTAGAAATAATGGTTCCCACCGCTCAGTCGAGCGCGATTTTTTTTTTATTTTACACACACATAAAACAAAACAAAGAAAAAAAAACAATATTTAAAAGACCCAAACAATAAGGGATTTTAAGATACCCCTCCCCCTACCATAAAAAAGAAATAAAAAAAGAAGAAATAGGATTATCCAATGAGTTAAACAAAATTCCAAATATATAGTTGAAACCAAGCCACAAGAAATATTAGACAAACTCAAAACCCCTCGCAACAATCATTTCTAACCTTGGCTAGGGTCAACCGTCCCTCCAACCCCCCCTTCCCAATAAAAAATAATAAATAATAAAACAAAATTATAAACATAAAACATCAAGACATTAAAAAATTTCTCAAAATTTGTTTGAAACTACCAAACGAGTGACATTCTTGAGCTGACTCAGGTAGGCTATTCCAAACGGTAAGAAAAGCAGTTAATGGATTAAAGTCAGACCTCACCGATGGAGTAAATAAAATGTTAATATTTTTTGAATTGCGATGATGATTCGTAGACCTATCAGTGACGAAAGAAGGGAAAGTTTGAAGGGCTGTGTGAACATTACCATGAAGTTGATGAAAAGTGAATGACGCGCACAAAGAATGTAGAAAGACTGCAAAAAAGTAATGGACTAGTTGGATTAGTTGTAAAACAATTTGTTTCCTGTATAAACCTTCTTGCCTTATCATATAACTTAGAAAGTGGTTTCAAAAAAGAAGAGAAAGTTGACATCCACATTGTAGGGCAATAAGAGACCTAGGACTGAACTAAGCAATGGAACAGAATTTTTAAAACTGATTCAGGAAAAATATGTTTTAGCTTCCTCAAAATTCCAAGACTCCTTGAGATCTTCATATTAATTAGTCCAATATGATGCCTTGAATGAAAGATCTTCATCGAGAAGAATACCCAGAAATCGGACTTACCGATCCTTAGGTCTACTGAGAGAGCCCCTTGAAAGCTAGATATTAGTTAACTCAGGGCACGCCAGATAAATACGGGAAACATTTAAAAAACTTGACTTAGTAACATTTAGGGCAGGGCAATTTGCATCGAACCAAAGAACGATTCTCTCAAAAAGGTCAACTAATTTGGGAAGTATCTCAGACTCAGTTCCTACTACAGTACTAATGATACTGTCATCAGCGAAAGCAAAGAGAGTGTCCACATCTTGCGAAAGCGATGGATTCTTTTTTTTTAGCATTGAAAGATTCAGGATGACATAGGCGATAGCAAACTGTAGGTTCTTGTTTCTTACCCGCAACTCTGAAGTCATTAGCATAAATCAAAAATAGAAACGGTCCAAGAACTGAGCCTTGAGGAACACCAAACTCAAATTCAGACGAAAAGTGGGAAAGAGAATCTACGGAGACAGTTCTACCTGACAAATAGGAATCAAACCAAGCATGAGCCTGTCCTCTTACACCATTGTGTGATAGCTTATACAGCAGAACCTCGTGAGTTAAAGAATCAAAAGCCTTACGGACATCTAGGAATATAGCAGCAAGAATCAAACCAGAGTCTAGCACGGTGTGGAGAAAGTTTCAAAGGGTTGCACAAGCATGCTCCGCAGAATGTTTAGCTCGAAAGCCAAACTGAAAATCATGAAAAAATCTTTTAGCCTCTAGAAAATCAAGTAGACGGGAAAGCATGGTCTTTTCAAAAATTTTGCTAAAAACAGACAGCAAAGATATAGGTCGATAATTGGCTGGATCATTTCTTTGTCCACCTTTACATAAAACAATTACTCTAGCTCGCTTAGGAGAGCTGGGGAAAATCCCCTTTTCAAATGAAAGATTTATAAGCTTCGTCAGTGGAGAAATAATTGAAGGAAGAATGAACTTAACTACCATAGTTGGAATACAGTCTGGACCAGACGACGAAGAACTTTTCAAGCTATTTACAATCCTGGCTACTTCAACCTCAGAAGCAGAAACATCGATTTAAGACAAGGTGGACCAAGATAAAATTTGTAATCTGGTTGTGACTGTGAAGACCTGAGTGAAGAAGCAGTGGTTTTCCCAATATTGGCAAAATATGATGTAAATGCTTCTTGAACAGATGGAATACCCTCAACAACCACATCACCAACTACAAGACTTGGAGGGATAGAAAGAGCCGGAGAACAACGTTTGAGGACGGAATTGATCACATGCCAATTTTTCCGAATATCCTTCCCACAATCCGAGAATTTCTTAGAATGATAGATGAATTTGGCCTTCCGGCACAAAGAATTAAAAACATTCCTGTGGAGTTTGAATTGCTGAAGACGTGCAGCATTCAAAGATGGCTTTGCTGACTTAATAGCTTTCCAAAGATAATTTTTTCTTCTCCAACTCTTTAGAAGGCCTGGGTCATCCATGGGTTAAGAGGAATAGATCTTTTTGACCTTGAAGTAGAGGGGGACACAGCACATGCGTCAAAAATAGACTCTTTCACTGGCTCATAAAATGAATCAAACTTTGAACAAAAATCATTTATCCTCACAAAAATATTCCATGTTTTCTCAGATAAATGATATATAAGGCGGATTAATTCATTCAGACCAAACCTAAAAGAAGCTGAAGCAGATTCTAGAGTGTCCCTATTCAACATTTTTTCAAGGTTGAAACTGGAAAGTACAGGAACATGGTCTGAAATATCACTCACTACAACAGAATTCTGAACCAAATTAAGGGACGAAAAAATGTTATCAATTTAAGACGCTGACGTATCAGTTACACGTGTCGGTATACAGGTTGTTGGTAGAACCCCAGCAGTGAGCATATCTGAGAGAAAATCCACCGTAGTAGAGGACGCCATATCAATTAGATTTAATTTAAAGTCTCCCATTATTACAAGTTCACATGAACGTCTGCAAATTAAATCCAAGACCTCATCAAGGACCTGACGAAAAGAAGGGACGGATCCACTCGGAGATCTCTTAACATTACCAAGTATCAAAATCTTATTTTTATAATTTGATATCAATAAACTGGGATTCTAAAACCCCTTTGTTATTCCTTGACAGATCGCTTCGAACAGAATAAAGAAGAACATCAAAAATATACATTACTAGACCACCCTTCGCCACCCTTCTGCAATTTAGTCGCTCCATTTTGTAACCGGGTATATCTAAAAGCATTTCATTACTAAAATTAAGGAAAGTCTCACATAATCCGATAACATCGGGTCGCCCACCAAACACTATCTGCCTCAACTGATCAATCGATGAACATAGACCCTGAATATTGAGTTGAAGCAGCGACCAATGATTATCTCGTCTATTAACCCACTTTAAATCGGAAACATGCTTACTAGTAATTGATTGGGAAATTTTTACGGAATTTCTCTTATTTTGGTCAACATAATTATTAACAATACTCAAAACATCTAATGGGTTACTTTGCAATTGATGTAAATGCCCATCAAGGGAGTAAACATCCTGATTTAGAACCTGATTTAGAAACATTCCTACAACTAATGGAGATGGTGTATCAAAACCTGCACCACAACACACACAAAAATAAAATAAATAAAAGAATGACTAAGAAGCTATAAACGAACAAAAAAAATCATAACAATCATATCAATAAGTAAGAGATATTTACATTTTATATTATTGAAAAAGTTGATAATAATAATTTCATAGTGACTTCCTTAAATCATTAATCTTACCACACAGTTCCTGAAATTAAAAAAATTAAGTATAACGCTTAAGCTCCTCTGCATTAATGTACCCATGAGACCAATACAAGCAAAATCATTTTTAAGATAACAAAGGATTACAATCCCAAACTGACGCAATGATTTGTGAGAACAGGCGATTAACAAAAAAGAATAGTTATTCAAATTAATAAATTTCATTGAAGTTAATTGGAACAAAGGAAATTCTTTGACAGATACACACAAAGAAAAAAAATAAACCAAAAATAAATAAAATGTACTGAATGTATGAATGGCGAGATGCTAAACATATCTCAAAAATATCACTTAGAAGAAAAAAACTTATTTTTGACATAGTCTGCTAGAGTGCGAATTTTCTAGTGACACTTTCACCGTTAGGCTTTGCCAAAATTTGCCCATGATCAGTCCAAACATTTCTATTGCCAAATTTGTCCTTTGCGGCATTTAGCATCTTACGTCGCCTCTTTGTCAATGCTTCCGATAGTAAAATTCCACTTTGAAGCTAACCTGGCTTTTGCTTTGAAGACTTTCCAGGCTATATCACTATTCACAAATTTAACTAAAACAGGAGGGACTTTGTCGTTTAGGGAGGCATCGGTTAAAGCGGGAAATATTTTGAATCTGTTAGATATTCCTAATTTGGGCAACATTTATTTCAGTCAAGTTCATTTTGGTTACGAAAACTTGCAGGATTGTTGATTGGATGTCAGATCTCAGCTGCTGCTTAACACCGTGCAAAATTAGCAAATCAAGCAGCACTTCTTATTCAAATGCATCTAGTTTCACCTCAATCTTCCTCATTTCTTCTTCTTGATTTATCAATTGGTTTCCAAGAGTTTTCAGCAACTGTTCGATTTTTTCAAATTTTGGTTGGTAATCAAGAGTAATCACGTCATATATTTGACAAATAATGTCATGGGATGACTGCCGGAATGAATGAGCATCCGACAACCTTTCATTAACCTTTTTAGTTATATTTTGAATTAATTCTCGCTTAGTTTTTTCTAGGTCAAGTTCCGTAGAAGTGATTTTATCCATCAACAAAGCACATTCTCCTGCGTTAGATTCTTTAGTTCTTAACGCATTATATTTATTGGGAAGGGATTTATAAATATCGGGTGAATTTTTCAATTCCTCAAATACAGCCTATACACCTGCAGTATGTTTTGTTGAAGTTTGGCTAACGTTTGGATTATATTCTGACAAATTGGTTTCAACAAGTCTGTATTCATCATGTGTTTCATAGCAAAATACCAAATATGATGGCTTTCCTTTGTCATCCTTGGACACTTTTAGTATCTTTACTGTCCAAGGAGGATAATTTTTGAAGTTGGCTAACGCAATATCAAACTCTTTAAATGCAGGCATTTTCTATTAAGCAGAGGACAAAAGTAAAAGCAACTTATCCTTATGTAAGGTAAGAACCTCAGTGATAAATTTAGTTGAAATAATGTTCCAAAGATTCCATAATGTATATATCCAAAAATTCTATATAATCCACTTGTATCAGTCTATTTCAATACCAATTAGCTTGGCACCAAAGGTGAACACAGGTCAAGTCGCTCACAGTATGTTTACTCAATTAAATCTGGTTCAGTACTGTTCAACTCAAGTCACAGGCCATACGTAATTTTCTTCTTTTTTTTAATCAAACATATTTCAAATGGCAGAATAAACAAACAGACAAATTGCCGAAAAGCAACATCATTTTCACAAAGCTAAGCGAGTAAAAATTACCATAGCATTCTCAAGTTCATTCGTAGAACTCCAAATTGCTGATGATTTTTGTCTTTTGGAAATATTGTATTACACATAAATATTATGATTCACTAAAATTGCATCTACTTCTTTTCACTAATTTTTGTGGGTGTTCCTACTTGACAACTACATTTTGAAAATCAATTATTTTTTGTCAAATTGCAAGAAATAGTTCCAAGCTGAGTTGGTGCCACATAAAGAAAGCTTGCATTTTCTTTTCTTCATATCTAAGAAGAAGTTTAGAATCAAGTTTTATTGTCGTTATAAAATGGCATAAAACATTTATCTTATTTCAATCAATATTTACATGAAAATATACCCAGTAGGCAATTGTAAGGGTCAAATTTACTAAGTTTCTTCTAAAATATTTAAAGAAAAAAAAATATGGTGCTTAAAGAAATACAGCATTAAGTTCTGTATTTTAGAAGCTGATGATAAGCTCTATCGTGCCATAGTAGTATTTATGTCTGCTTGATAATCATAGGCAGTGCAATAGGCCAATAGCACTGCCTAAGTAAAGAACGATGCTGGCACAATGTATTGTTTTTTTTTTCTTGGTCTTAGACGAGGGCACTTCGTATCGAAGGAGTTGTCGTAAAAACTTTGAAAAGGGCTCATTCGACTGGAAATTGGAGTGGCTAGTGCCCTTTTAAATAGTCGAAAGTGATTGGAGGGCAACTTTTTTTTTCTTTAGACCATGGCACTTCTTATCGAAGAAGTTGTCGTAGAAACTTCAAAAAGGGTTCATTCAATTGGAAATTCAAAGGGAGAGTGCTCTTTTCAATAATCCAAAGTGATTGGAGAGTAACTAAACCCCCTCTCACGCCCACCTTGTCCCCAAACACATCCAATAAAAATTTTAAGATATCCATTTTGTTAAACTTAGTTGATAGTTATGTAAATTAGGTCTTTTAGAATGACACCCCCCCCCCCACAGCCCTCAGAGCAAGAGTTGTAAGTTATTCACTGGGGCATATATGGTTTCCATAGAACACGTTGTTGTAGAAACTTCAAAAAGGGCTCATTCGATTAGAAATTGAAATGGCTAGTGCCTTTTTAATAGCCGAAAGTGATTGGAAGGCAACTAACACCCCTTCCACGCCCAACATTTCTCCAAACACATCCAATCAAAATTTTGAGATAGTTCCGCGCAGTTTAAAGTTCAGGAAATTATAGCTGTCCGCAGGGCGCTCCCCCCCCCCCCACAGTCTTCAGGACAAGGGTTATAAATTATGCCCCGGGCGCATATAAGTTGTTATTGAAATCTTTGTCGTAGTAATTTGAAAAAGGGCTCATTCGATTGGAAATTTAAAAGTGTAGTGTCCTTTTTAATAGTCGAAAGTGATTTGAGGGCAACTAGCCCCCCTCTTACTCCCACCTTTTCCACAAAAACATCCAATCAAAATCTTTAGATAGCAATTTTGTTCAACGTAGTTTATTTCCAGATAGAAATTATGTTTTTGAGGAGGACACTCCCTCAGAGCCCTCAGGGCAAGGGTTGTAAGTTATGCCCTGGGGGCATATAAGGTTTTTATAGAGAGCGTTGTCGTAGAAACTTCAAAAAAGGTTCATTCGATCGGAAATTCAAAGGGCTAATGCCCTTTTTAATAGTAGAAAGTGGCTGGAGGGCTGCTAATCCTCCTCTCACGCCCACCTTTTCCACAAACACATGCAATCAAAATTTTAAGATAGCCATTTTGTTCAACGTAGTTCAAAGTTTTGAAAATTTGATCTTTGAGGATGACAACCACCCCCCTCCCCCCAAAAGCCCTCAGGGCATAGATTGTAAGTTATGACCTTGGTGCATATAAGGTTTTTCTAGAACGCGTTGTCGTAGAAACTTCAAAAATGGCTCATTCGATTGGAAATTTAAATGGCTAGTGCCCTTTTTAATAGTCAAAAGTAATTGGAAAGCAACTAACACCACTTCCATGCCTACCATTTGCCCAAAAATATCCAATCAAAATTTTGAGATAGCCATTTTGTTCCACGCAGTTTGAAGTTCAGGAAATTATACCTTTGATTAGGACGCTCCCCCACAGTCTTCAGGGTAAGGTTTTTAAGTTATTTCCAGGGGGCATACAAGTTTTATTGAAATTTTTTCGTAGAAACTTGAAAAAAGGTTCATTCAATTGGAAATCCAAAGGGCTAGTGCCCTTTTTAATAGTCTCGAAAGTGATTTAAGGGTAACTAACCCCCCTGTCCCGCCCACGTTTTCCCCAAACACACCCAATCAAAATTTTTAGATATCTATTTTATTCAACGTAAATGAAAGTTTTGGAGAATAGGTCTTTAACGATGACAACCCCTCCACCCCCACAGCTCTAAGGGCAAGGGTCGAAAGTTATGCCCTGGGGGCATATAAGGTTTTTATAAAAAGTGATGCTGTAAAAACTTCAAAAAGGGCTCGTTCGATTGGAAATTAAAAGGGCTAGTGCCCTTTTAATAGTCGAAAGTCATTGAAAGGCAACTAACCCCCTATCAAGCCCACCATTTCCCCAAACACACCCAATCAAAATTTTTAGATATACATTCTATTCAACGTAAATGATAGTTTTGGAGATTAGGTCTTTAACGATGACAACCCCTCCACCCCCACAGCTCTCAGGGCAAGGGACGTCAGTTATGCCCTGGGGGCATATAAGGTTTTTATAAAAAGTGATGTTGTAGGAACTTCAAAAAGGGCTCATTCAATTGGAAATTGAAAGGGCAAGTGCCCTTTTACAAGTCGAAAGTCATTGAAGGGCAACTAACCCCCCTATCAAGCCCACCATTTCCCCAAACCCATCCAATCAAAATTTTGAGATATCCATTTTGTTCAACGTAGTCAAAAGTTCTCGAAATTAGGTCATTTTGGATGATAACCCCCTCAGAGTCCTCAGTGCAAGGGTTGTAAGTTATGCCCTTGGGGTATATAAGGTTTATATAGAAAGTTGTTGTAGAAATTTCAAAAGGGGCTCATTTTATTGGAAATTGAAATTGCCCTTTTTTTACCTCCCAGAACCCCCAGGGCAAAGGTTCTAAATTATGCCCTGGGGGGCATATAGGGTTTTTATTGATAGAGTTGTCGTAAAAACTTCAAAAGGGGCTCATTCAATTTGAATTTGAGAGGGATAGTGCCCCTTTTAATAGTTGAAAGTAATTGGAGAGTAACAAACCCTCCTCTCACGCCCACGATTCCCCCAAACACATCCAATCAAAATTTTCAGATAGCAATTTTGTTCAGCATTGCAGAAAGTTCTGGAAACTAGGTCTTTGAGGATGACATCCACCCCCAGCCCTCAGGGCAAGGGTTGTAAGTTATGCCCTGCGGGCATATAAGGTATTGAAAGCGTTGTTGTAGAAACTTCAAAAGGGCTCATTTGATTGGAAATTGAAAGGGCTAGTGCCTTTTTTAATAGTTGAAAGTGATTGGAGAGTGACTAACGCTCCTCTAACGCACACAATTTTTCCAGACACATCCAATCAAAATTTTGAGACAGCCATTTTGTTTAACGTAGTTGAAAGTTCTGGAAATTAGGTCTTAGAGGATGACAACCGCCCTCACAGTCCTTAGGGTAAGGTTTGCAATTTATGCCCTGGGGATATTTATATTAGGTATTTATAGAAAGTGTTGTCGTAGAAATTCAGAAAGGGCTCATTCGATTGGAAATCGAAAGGCCTAGTGCCCTTTTTAATAGTCGAAAGTGATTGGAAGGTTTGACATTTTATAGTAAAGATCGATGTGGATATAATGTATTATTTTGTTATTGTTGTTGTTTAGACCAGGGCACTTTGTATCGAAGGAGTTGTTGTAGGAACTTCGAAAAGGGCTCATTCGATTGAAAATAGAAAGGGCTGATGCCGTTTTTAATAGTCGAAAGTGATTGGAGGGAGACTAATCCCCCTCCCACGCCCACCCTCCTATTTCCCTTTATGTTTAAAAAATATATGTGGCCATAAGATTAAATCAAAATGCACTGTGTTAATGCTAATTCCCAATACGGCATCTCACTAGTATCCCAAGAAAGACTGAGGATATTATGTTCAAACCTTTGAGGCTACTTCTGCACTTTAAATTTAACCAAATCAAAATAGCGTAAGTGTATCCAAGCTATCAAAGAAAGTAAACAGATTTTTTTGCGAATGGTATCAAGTTTTCCATTTCAGGTCATCTAGAGGAGGTATGAAACTAAATTAAAGAGTACTATTTGTGTCCAGATTTTTAAAAGGGTGTATGTTGTTAAAAATTGCTGAGAATTTTTCTCCATTATACAAATAGCAAACTAAACTATAAATTCTTAAAAAAAACGAAAAGATTTAAGTATTATTTTCTTTTTCCCTGAAAAGACTATGTCAACATAAAACGAACAGAAGTTAATTAAAAAAAAACTTTTTCCACAAAATAAGTTTTTCAAAGAACAGTAAATAATTCCATTAAACAAAAGATGAGCCAAACTAAAATAAAATAATTTACCAAGAGTGAAACTACCACAAATCAGCATCGATAAATAAATGAAACCTAAAACGAACAGAAAGTACAATAAATAACCGAGTCAAACTCAAAACGAGCAGAAATTAACATAAGTTGGGCTCAAAACTTCTATGCCTTTCCAAGACCAGAACATAATTTGCACTTTACTGAACAAAATACAAATGAATGTGCATTTTCAGTTTAATATACAAATACTGATACTTAGTAATCAAAATGTTAATATTATTTGATTTATTAAAGTTACAAAAGTAAAAAAAAAATATTTTTTCCAGTAAAGTGCAAATTATGTTCTGGCCTTGGGAAGGCATAGGGGTTTTGAGCCCGACTTATTTTGATTTCTGCTCATTTTGAGTTTGACTCGGTTATTTATTGTAATTTCTGTTCGTTTTGGGTTTCATTTATTTATCGATGCTGATTTGTGGTAGTTTCACGCTTGGTAGATTATTAGATATTATTTTGGCTCATTTTTTGTTTAATTGAGTTCTTTACTTTTCTTTGAAAAACTTATTTTGTGGAAAAAGTTTTTTTTTATTTAATTAAATAAAAAAAACAAGTTTTTTCAGCTGAAAGTAAGGAGTGACATTCAATTAACACGAACAGAAATTACTACGTATATTAAAGGGGTTGTCCCCTCCTCAACGCCTTGCTCTTTCACTAAAGTTTTAATGTCGCTCCTTACTTTCAGTTAAAAAAAAAAAATTGTTTTATTTTATTTAATTTCTGAAAGGTTTTGAATTGAACCGTACATGAATAATTAAAACGAAATTTGCATATTAATTATACTTTTTTTGGCTAAATGGCTTTCTCGAAATTTTGTTGTGACGTAACATACAAATTAACTTACGTAACGAACTTCCATATTCGTATGTTTTTATTACGTATATTCGGGAGCTCGCCCCCTAGTCAATACCTTGCTCTTTACGCTAAAGTTCAAATTTTGTTCCAATTTTTTAAAAGTAACCCCTTAATCACAAAGGCAGTTAATTAGCATAAATAGCTCTAATGAAAGTACAAAAAAAAAAAACTTTAGCGTAAAAACCGAGGTAGTGACTAGAGGACGAACTCAATCATATGCGTAAAAAATTCTGTTTGTTTTATCTTTTTATGTTGCTCCTTACTTTCAGTGGAAATGTTTTTTTTTATTTAATTTCTGACTGTTTTTTAAATAATGTTGGGAAATCCGGCGCCTCCTTCATAGCAATGTCCCTTCCCCCATGAAAACTCTCCTCATGGAAAGATCCTCCCACGTAAACACAGACTCCTCCCCCCCCCCCAAAAAAAATACCGAAAAAATCCCCCCTGAAAACTTCTGTATAGTTCCCAATAACCAATACTATATGTAAACATTGGGCTAAGCTCAATGGGCAAAATTGGGCAGCTGTCCCCTCCTCAACACCTTGCTCTTTACGCTAAAATTAGACTCTTTCTCACAACACTATTTTTTAAAACAATAAAAAACTTTAGCGTAAAGAGCGAGGTGTTGAGGAGGTGACAGCCCCTTTCATATACGGAATAATGTCTGTTCGTTTTAAGTTTTAATGTTGCTCATTACTTTAAGTTAAAAAAAAACTTGTTTTTTTTATTTAATACATAATAGGATCGGCTATTTTTATATTTAATGCTGTTTTTCAGTAGTCGTTCTTAAAAAATTGGGATAAACAGTTATACTCTACCCTAAAGAGCAAGGTATTGAAGAGGAAGCAAGTTTTCATATACGAAATAATTTCTGTTCGTTTTAGGTTTTAATGTTGCTCCATTTCAGTTAAAAAAAACTTGTTTTTTTTTATTTAATACATAGTAGGATCGGCTATTTTTATATTTAATGCGGCCCTGTTTTTCAGTAGCCGTTCTTAAAGAATTGGAACAGCCATACTCTAGCATAAAGAGCAAGGTATTGAGGAGGAAGCAACTCTTCATATGCGGAATAATTTCTGTTCGGTTTGAGTATTAATGTTGCTCCCTACTTTCAGTTTAAATTTTTTTTTATTTAATTTCTGTTCGTTTTTCAAATAATGAAGGTAAATTTGGCTCACCTTCTATGAAATATACCCCTCCCCCACCCTCACGGGAAACTCCTCTGTGAAAATTTAATAATTTAATAATTTAATAAATTTAATAATAAAATTATACCACCCTCCTTTAAGTTCCCTCAAGACAGTCCCATCCTCGCTGAAAATTGCCCTTCCCCATAAAATTTCTTGCAGACGATTCAGCCTGAAAAACCCTTCATAGCATAGTCTAATTTGAAATAGGCATTAATCTCTAATCGGTTTTTCGATCACTCGGGAAGTTCCCCCTTTCGTATAAATTTTTTTTTCCAGAAATCAAAACTGGTGGAAAATAGACCCCGGATATTTCCTCCGGAACATCTCCACATCCAAAATTGATTTGGCAAATAGAATTTAAAACCATTAAAAGGATTTCGCATTGGATTTATGTCAAATCCCCCAGTATAAAATTTTCACAGGAAAATTCCCATCCCCCGGAAATTTCCTTCCCCAAGAAAGATCTTCCCAACGTAAATCCATCCAAAGTACAAAATCCACCCCACCCCCCCCCCCCAAAAAAAACGTCTTTACACTTCCCAATAGCAAATACTATACGTAAACAATGGGTAATTTTCATAACTTACAGGTCTCTCCCTAGAGAGTGTGGGGTATCTGATGGTGCAATTTTCATAAAGATTCTATGGGGTTTTTAGGTTTTTCTCCCCTTTTTTCAAAAATCAGGCAAATTTCCTCAGCCTCCTAACCTATCATGGTTAAGAATGAACTTAATGAATCTTATATATTTAAAATCAGCATAATACTTCAAATCTTTTGGTATATCTATTAATATCAAAATTCTGTTTTTTAGAGTTTTAGTTACTATTGAGCCGGGTCGCTCCTTACTTACAGTTCGTTACCACAAACTGTTTGATTAAGTTTTAAATTTAAGCTAACTTTTTAATTTAAATTGTAACTATTAAGGTTTGTATGAAAAATTCCTCGAAAAATAATTTTTGATTGCGCAACACTGAAGGTGTGATTTTCCTACGGGGTGTTTAATCAGTAATTTATCATATCCAATGTTTTTAGTATGAATATATCCTTCCAGTTCTGTTCCTAATCTCCAAAACCTGGATAAACTTCTTAAATGGGTTAAACAAACAATTTCCCGGGATGCAAGGGCATATCCAAGATTTTTGCTCGCGGTGGGGGGGGGTATTTTTTCAGGAGAGAGCTTTCCAAAAAAAATAATTTAAAAAACATATTTGGTGGCGTGTTTTATGGAGATTGCCCCCTTTTTAGGTTTATTTTCTTCTCTTTACATAATCATGTGAGCTTTCTTATGAACTAAAAACTTCTGACGTTCTGGAAGTTTTAACTTAATACCCTTGGCTATTCCTGAGATTTTGCAGATACACCATTTTGATATCTTGGATGCACACAGCGTCTTTGGATTTAGTCAAACACCCCCCTCAATACTACCTGAAAATTTCAATTTAATACCCAAAGCTGTTCATGAGATATTATAGTATTGCTCTTTTGACCACCTGGATGCAAATGGTGTCTTTTGATTTAGTTCAACACCCCACAAACATTCTCTGAAAGTGTCAATTTATAAGCTTAGCTCTTCCTGAGATATTGTTGCTGCACTCATTTAACAATTTGGATAAAGATAGTGTATTCTGATTGAACTCGCCACCTTCCTGAACATAACTAAGAAGTTGCAACTTAATACCCTTAGGCGTCATTGATATTTTGCAGATACGTCCTTTTGACACCCTGGATGCACATTGTTGATGCAAAGTCAAGAAAAATGTTGAAGTTTAAAAAGGACAAAAAATTATCTAGTAAATGAGTAGTATATCTTCACTCTGCCACTGCTCTTGAGATTGATGCTCGATATATACTTTCGGAATTATTATAGAGTGCAAAAAATATACCCAATAGGTAATTGTAAAGGTGAAATTTAATAAGTTTCTTTTAAAATATTTGAAGAAAAAAAATGGTGCTTAAAGAAATACAGCATTAAGTTCCCTATTTAAGAAGCTAACCATAAGCTCTATGATGCCGTAGTAGTATTGATTTCTGCTTGATAATACTGAACTCCAAGTTCGATCTCAGTTGCCACAGTGCCTTGAATTACATGGAGAGTATCTATTGGTGTCTCGAACAATCGAACAAGAAGAAGAAGAAGAAGAAGAAGAAGAAGAAGAAATGCGTGATAATTTTAAACTAACTATCGCATTGCTCGCATTGCTCGTTTTTAGATGGGGAAGTGTATTAGTGCCGTTGCTCTTTTATCTATCGTATTGTTGAAACATTAAGATAAAGCAGTCTGACTTATCTTTAAAAAGCGATTATTGCGGGAAAGGCGGCAGTTCCACCCACAAATGGGATAATATATGTTTATTTCAAAGATCCACGTCGCTCTCTGCTATTGTAAAAAAAGCTTTAAATATTTTATATTTAATGCGATTATTCATTTTAATTTCTTCTAGTTTTAAGTTACATTTACTCGATATACTAATTTCTGTTCGCTTTCTCTCCTTTCAAGGAAAGAAAGTTAAAACGAGCAATATACTGCTCGTTTTAACTTTGTTATTTTAGGTTTCATCTATTCATACATAGTAGGATCGGCTATTTTTATATTTAATGCGGCCCTGTTTTTCAGTAGCCGTTCTTAAAAAATTGTAACAAACATTCAAACTCCAGCATAAAGAGCAAGGGATAAGGAGGAAGCAACCCTTCATTTATGGAATAATTTCTGATTGTTTTGAGTATTAATGTTGCTCCTTACTTTCAGTTAATAATTCCTGTTCGTTTTTCAAATAATGAAGGTAAATTTGGCTCACCTTCTATGAAATCTACCCCCCCCCCCCCTCAGGGGAAACTCCTCCGTGAAAATTTAGTTTAACGTAAAAATATACCACCCTCCGTCAAGTTCCCTCAAGACAGTCCCCTCCTCGCTGAAAATGCCCCCTCCCCATAAAATTTATTGCGACCGATTCAGCCTGAAAAATCATCCATAACATACTCTAATTTGAAAAAGACATTAATCTCTAATCGGTTTCTCGATCACTCGGGAAATTCCCCCTTACGGAAAATAGACCCCGGATATTTCTTCCGGAACATCTCCACATCCAAAATTGATTTGGCAAAAAGAATTTAAAACCATTAAAAGTGTTTCGCATTGGATTTCTGTCAAATCCCCCCAGTGTAAAATTTTCGCTGGAAAATTCCCTTTCCGTAGAAATTTCCTTCCCCAAGGAAGATTATCCCAAGGGAAATCCACCCAATCTGCACAAAATCCCCCCCCCCGAAAAATGTCTGTACACACCCCAATAGCAAATATTATACGTAAACAATGGGTAATTTTCATAACTTACTGGCCTCTTCCCGCGGACTGTGGGGTGTCATTTTACCCCTAAAAACACATTTATTTGATCCGTAAACTATACTGAACAAAATGGCTATCTCAAAATTTTGATCAAGCAACTTAGGCAAATAAATGGACGTGGGAAGGGGGTCAGTTGCCCTCCAATCTTTTTTGCCACTTAAAAATTTCTGCTAGAACTTTTGATTTCCATTCGAATGCGCCCTCTACTGATGTTCTATGACCACTATTTTAATACGATCAAACCCTAAAAAAAAAATAAGTGAACACGCATCCGTGATTTGTCTTCTGGCAAAAATAACAAAATTCCGCACTTTGTATATAGGAGCTTGGAACTTCAACAATAGGATTCTTAGGTACGCTAAATCTGATGGTGTGATTTTATCAAGATTCCTTGACTTTTAGGGGGTGTTCTCCCTATTTCAAAAATCAGGCAAATTTTCTCAAATTCGTAACTTTTGATAGGTAGAACTAAACTTAATCGTATTTGGAATCAGCATAACAAGCTGATTTCCTTTTTTTAGAGTATCGGTTGCTATTGAGTCGAGTCGCTCCTTGCTTAAAGTTCGTTACCACGAACTGCTTGAAAAGCGTGCTTTAAATTGATTGGCTTAAATCTTCGATGTATTTTTTTAAACCAATTGTAGAACTTTTTATTTCTGCAGATACAAATATCCAAGCTCTTTTAAAACTCGATTTGTTTTAAGTACTACTGTGATAAGTTTTATAACCGAGTCAACCTCAAAACGAGCAGAAATTAACATAAGTAGGGCTCAAAACCCCCTACGCCTTCCCAAGGCCGGAACTACATTTGCACTTTACTGAAAAAATACAAATGAATGTGCAGTGTCAGTTTAATATACATATACTGATATTTAGTAATCAAAATGTTAATATTATTTGATTTATTAAAGTTATAAAAGTAAAAACATTTATGTTTTTTTCAGTAAAGTGCAAATTTTGTTCTGGGCTTGGGAAGGCATAGGAGTTTTGAGCCCAACTTATATTAATTTCTGCTCGTTTTGGGTTTCATTTATTTAACATTTCCATGCATAAAATTGAGTAGGCAATGAGAAAGCAAAACTTAAAAAGAATTTTTTCCCTGATAAATTCTTTTCCTGGAAACTTTCCTCCCCATGAAAAATTATCCCCGTGGAAAATCCTACCAGTAGAAAATCCCCCCCCCCCCGAAAATAGTATGCATACCTCCCAATAACAAATACTAAACCTAAATAATAGGCAAATGTAACTTAAATACCTTTCCCCCGGGGCTGTGGGGGTCCTGTTACCTCCAAAGGCATATTTATTTGGCCTTTCGACTATGCCAAACAACAGGGTTAATTTCAGGAGGGGGGTATTTTTTCAGGAGAAAGGTTTCCAAAAAAATTTAAAAAACACATTTGTTGGCATTTTTTATAAAGATTGCCCCCTTTTTAGGTTTATTTCCTTCTCTTTCCATTATTATATAAGCTTTCTAAAGAACTAATAACTTTTAATGTTCTGGAAGTTTCAACTTAATACCCTTGGCTGTTCCTGAGATTTTGCAGATAGTACCGTTTTAATATCTTGGATGCACACAGCCTCTTTGGGCTTAGTCAAACATCCCCCTCAATATTCCCTGAAAATCTCAATTTAATACCCAAAGCTGTTCCTGAGATATTGCAGTATTGCTGTTTTGACCACCTGGATGCAGAGAGTGTCTTTTGATTTAATTCAACACACTTCAAACATTCTCTGAAAGTGTTAATTTATGAGCTTATCTCTTCTTGAGATATTGTTGGTGCACTCTTTTGACAATTTAAAAGAAGATAGTGTATTCTAATTGAACTCACCACCTTCCTCAACATAACTTAGAAGTTGCAACTTAATACCCTTAGGTGTCATTGATATTTTACAGATACGTCCTTTTGACACCCTGGATATTGTGTCTTTTAATTTAGACCGAAATCCCTCTCAACATTCCCTGAAAGTTTTCAACAGAAAGCCGTAAGCGTTTTGTTATATTTTAGAAAAGCCGGTTTGACAGCGAGAATACACATAATGTTGTTGTTTTTTTTTTATTTCAACCTCTCCCTCAGCACGTACTGAAAGTTTCAACATAACACCCTTACTATTTTTGAGATATTGCAAATACGCCCGTTTATCAACCTGGACGCCGATACCGTTTTTTAATTTAGTTTTAATTCCTCTTAAACACTCAGTAATAATTTCAACCAAATACCCGCAGCCGTTTCTGGGATATCGTAGATGCACCTTTTTGACATCCTGGCTACACTTAGTATTTTTTATTTTGTCCAACATCCCGCTCAACGTTCACTGAAGGTTTGACCTTCATACTCTTAGCCGTTTTGAGGACCCAGGATTAAACATGCCCCCCTTTCCCAATAATAATTTCTAATTGAGTCCTCCAATCACTTTAACTGTAAAAAAGGGCACTAGAAATTCCAACTTTCAATCGAATGAAATTCGCATTCCCAGAAAGTTTCAATTTAAAACCCAAAGCTGTTCCTGAGATATTGCAGATAGTGTATGTAGTATATAAGAGCATATAGACTTGCTTTTGTTAGTTTATGCAATTGGAGAAAGGAAACACGCAGATTCAAGACAGGAAAATTACTCTAGACAGATGCCAGCTATAAGGGAATATGCCTTTTAGTCTTAGAAGAACGTATTTTTTTGCCAAGGATGGTAACATGTGAAATAAACTATATAACAGTGTAATTCTGAAAATAATATCACAATCGCTATAGGAGTTATCTTTGAACTGAAATTTTCGCCTTGTTAAAATGCATTGCTTCATCTATCGATTTCATTGTTCTCTTGCTCTAGTATGGTACTTACTTGTTTAATGTTTATGGCCACCTACATTTTACCTAAGATTACCATAATTGGAAACCGATTCTCTGGAACGCGGTGCCATACAAAGTGACTCTTGGGCAAATTAAGTAAATTAGCAAGTCGATCATAAAATGGATTCCAAAAGATAAACACATAGAAACTAAAGAAATAAAACACAAGATACAAGCTATAAAATCATCTTTGGTAATATTGGTAAATTGTCAATATTTGGCAGAAAATAGCTATGGATTTTAATCTCTTTTATTCTATTTGGTTTTCCCATTCCCAGGCTTGGAATCATGATTTACATGTCCATGATGTGGGGTCATGTCCAGGGGGAATTATGTAGTTTTCTCTTTCTCCCCCCGAAACTTTTGCCCGACTCGTAAAAATGTAACAAAAATACTCATTGATGGAGTGTTGTAGTAAATCAAAAGACACTATCTGCATCCAGATGGTCAAAAGAGCATAGCTGCAATATCTCAGGAACAGCTTTGGGTATTCAATTGAAATTTTCGGGGAATGTTGAGGTAGATACTCGACGAAATCCAAAGAGGCTATGTGTATCCAAGGTATCAAAATGATGTATCTACAAAATCTCAGTAGCAGCTAAGGATATTAAGTTGAGACGTCCAGAACAGCAGAAGTTATTAGTTCATAAAGAAAGCTCACATTGTTATGGAAAGAGGAGGATATAAACCTAAAAAGAGGGCAATTTCGATAAAAAAAAAAAAACGCCATTAAACACATGTATGTCCGAGCAATCATTTGCTGACGTCTGAAGCCCCTATAAAGAGAAATATTTAATTTTGCTTTTCTGAACGGATGCGTGTCTTTGGGTTATTATTATTATTTTTTACCATGAGTGATTGTATTAATCTAGTAGTTTACTTTGAAAAAACTTTATATTTTTATAATTATGAAGTATAAAATCGTCAAATATATTGATTTATTGTATTCAAAATTGAAGAAAAAATATTCATTCAACATTTACAGCCTTTCTCAATAAGGTCTAGCAATATAAATTCTTATTTGATTTTCTTAATTTTGGTTTCAATGCTTTAGTTTGAACGAACTACTTTGAAAATGTTTTACATATTATAATTACAGGGTCTGAAGGTTTTAAATATATCAGCTTTTGAAAACAAAATTCAAGAATATGGATACTGGTCAAATAATGCCCCAACAATGCGGCATCCCTCACTAAAACTGAATTCTAGCAGTTCCTATCTTACTTTTCATAAGTAGGCTATTGTTTTGTGAGTTTTTTTTAACTTTTTAATTTTCATTTTTGCTTACTCTTGCTTTGGTTGACATATTTTTTGGATTATTTTTCAAAAAAATCGTTTCAATGCCATGCTATCCATCAAAAACGGAGCTTTGATATATTGATAGTTTTTTTCTGCGTTAAAATAATTTTTGTGTTCATAAAAGAATACAGTTTCCTGAAATTAAATTGAATTAAAACAAAATAATAAACTGAAAGTAAGGAGCAGCTTTAAACTTAAGACAAACTGAAATTATTCCATATATAAGGGGATCTGCCACCTTCCGAACTCCTCGCTCATTACGCTAAAATTTTTTAATGTATAAAAAAAGCTTCTTCTACCAATTCAATGGCTACTGTGTCTCAAAAAATGTTCTTAAGACATTTGGACAAAAAGTCAAGCTTTAGGGAAGGGAGCGAGGAGTTGAGGAGGGGATAGCCCCGCCTCCTTCATTTAAGGAATATTATATGTTCTTTTTAAATTTTAAGGTTGCCCCTTAATTTCAGTTGATAAGACTTATTTTGCTTTTTGATTAAATTTCTGATTATTTTTCAAATCATGGCCAGGCCTAACCAAAATATAGTTAGGGTATCATCCCCTTAAACTCAGGTTTCTTGCTGGTAAACTGAACATATCAATAACTGTAAATTGATAAGTACCACCCAGCTTTTTTAGTTTTTCTGTTTAAGAACTAAAATGTTGGATTGCAATTAAAATTTGCGACAGAATTTGAATATGTTGTCAAAATTTGCGATGAACAGTAGTTTGGTTGTGTGAGTCTATAATAGTATATTTACTACAGAACCTAGGGTAGATGCAAAGGGGTATTATTGCTCATATGGGTGGAAAATCTGTGTAACTTTTGATCTTCTTCGTTAGCACAGCTGTCTGAGCTTGTGAATTGGGTCATTCGCCTGACAGTCTAGGAAGGCGGACCCCTCTATTGAGCATTGGATGGTTTTTGCCTTACAAATTCAGGCAACTTCAACCAATTCAGGCAGGTCAACCAATGTTTAATCAATAGCATGGTAGCGCAACAGTCTTAGCTTATGGTTGCTTCTAGGCCTAGGCCTAGGCAGACAGGTCCTTTGAGGCTTTTGACGAACATTTTCGCCTTGCAATTTCAGGCGTCTTGTTGGTCAACTAATATTGAATTAAGTTTTTGTTAGTGTATGTCTGAGTATGTCTGAGTTTGTAAATTGTGTCACTCGCCTGACACTCTATGCGGATGTGCCCAATTTGGTCTTGGATGCTTGTTTGACTTACTATTCCAGGCAACTTGTTCGCGAACCAATATTGAAATAGTTTTTTGGTAGCGCAACTGTCTGAGCTTTTGAACTGGGTCATTTGCCTGACACTCTAGGTAGCTGCCCCCCCCCTATCAGGCTTTGGACGCTTGTTTGCGTATCATTCCAGGCAACTTAACGGTCCTGTCTTAATTTTAAATACTTGGTCAACTTGCCTGAGACTATAGGCGGGCGTGCCTTGTTTGCCTATCATTCCTGGCAATCTAGCGAACCTGTGTCAATTTTGAATTCTTGGTCAACCTGCCTGAGACTTTAGGCGAGGGTGCCTTTCCAAAAGCTAACACACAAGTATTTGTCCAATAACAGAGTCATACTTACTTATAGGTCTCGCTGTTCACCCACAAGTCCAGGGGATTTGTTGGCCATGCTTCAATCCTATGACACTGTATTCTACCTGAGACTAAACGCAGCCAGACCTTTCGGGCTTAGGTCACGTGTTCGCCTCTAAGTCCAAGAAAATTCAGTCCCCTATTTTGCATACAAGTCCAGTGGACATTGTCCGTCACGCGTCAACCCAAAATCAATCCGATCTTTCATCCCTTAGTCCTATGACTATCTACCTTAGTGCTGCCACAGGAATGATGTATGTATGGATGGATGATAAACTTATCAATTAACAAGTAAAATGACATCATTTTTATACAATACTAAAAAGGGCTTATGCCATATTTGCCTCTCACCCGGAGTATCTGTCTTGGCTTTTTCTGCAATTAGCTACTTGATGCCCGCAAATACTTAGATTTTAATTATCAAACTACTTGATTTTAATTTTGATCTGAAGCTATCCCAATGCCAGCAATAGGGTTTCTAATGCTTAAATACATTATATACACATGTTTAAATACATAAAAATATTGTATGTGGATAGAAAAAGAGAAATATTCCATCTAAAATTACTGAAAACGTTCCTAGTAGCATTTGCCCCCCTCCAGGAATTTCCTGATGCGACCGATTGTGGCTCGGCTCACCTTTTCCACCTTTTTGCCGGTAGGCATATGAATGTACTATCTATGCTGCATTGACAAAGATTGCAGCAATGGGAGGGGCACGATTACCTAGCCACCTCTACCCCGTGACAATAATAAAGTCGCAGACAAAATATATTCTTGGGAGACAAGAGGGATTAAATATCGGTTTCAAGTCCCCTTCCCCGGAACTCATTCTATACTTATCCGGAGGCTTAGTGAGAGTTAGGCTATTTGACATTGAAATCCACTTTCTGAAGCATCCGTCCCCCCCCACCCCGCTTAAAAAACGAACTACCACACCCAGGGGCGTCCCGAGGGGGCGGGGAGGGGTGTGCCTCCCCTTCAACGTTATTGGCATTCGGTAAAAGTTTCACCGAAGGCGAAAATTTTGGCAGAAATTTTGTAAAATTGCCCGAAATTTAGAAAAATTCTTGATTTCTGCAGAAAATTCGGCATAAATCAGGTAGCAATTCGGTAAACTTTACGAATATCACCCCCCCCCCTCAATTAAATGAGTCTTGGGACGCCCCTGGCCACACCTCCTTCATAATAGCAGCTGATGCACCCTTACAAATACATGTATATAATTTCATGAAAAAGGAAGCCAATCAGTTTACTTAAGCGAAGCTTTGAAATAAATGTCAGTAACATTCTTCTGCAATAAAAAGGAATATATTACCCCGTGGCACAATTATTGAGGCTTGATCTAAATGAAAGGAAATCATATATTAGCTCTAATTACCTTTCTATCCCTTTCGGGAGAGTTAGCAGTTTGTTGGTAACCATTAGTTGACGCGCAATTAACAATCACTAAACATAATTTATTAAAAAATAAATGAATATATTTAGTTTAGTGCAACAATGCTGTCATGCAGTGTGACTTCCTCTGCAACTGGGAAACATAAAATATATTTTTTTGGGACTATTAAATCTCAGAATTTTCCATCGATAGCAACTTGATCCTGCTTATTTCAAAATCTTGGTTTGGTGGCAGAAAACCCCATTTTCCCGTGACACAATCTTTATGGTCACTCAAAAAGGGTTTAATAGTCAACGTGATCACCATACACTTAAATATAGTACATCTATATATTTTTGTTTTACCATCGTGCCACTCTTGTGGCCATTCGGCATACTTCATTCCCACTAGGGTGTATCAATGACTAATCCAGTTTAGCAGTGTTAGCAAGGTCCTATCTAGTATTTTTGTTCGAGGGGGGGGTATACAAAAAGAACTATGAAAAAGCTACAAAAGTCTGTTTATATGTTTTTTCTTACTTTTTTACGAGTCCGGCAAAAATTTCAGGAGGGATGAGGGTTGAAATCGAGTATTCCTCCACCCCCCCTTCGGATACAATGCTGAGTACAAATGCTCGGAAATTACCTGAAGTTTCCTTTCTTTGGCGTTTAATACTTGAACCGTTTCATCAGGGCTGACACGCCACTCATTTTTTTCGAGGTTGATATTAGCATGCATCTTGGCCTATTCTTACAGGCTTAGCAGTCAAAACTTTTTCCAGAAAATCCACATTAAGACGCAGAAGAATTTGTCACGGGAAATGTTTCCAGTCTATTGTGCACATTGAAATCACCGTCCCATTTTGTTGTGGCACTTAAGATGTTTATACAAACCACTTCATATTATAAATACCGCTGGAATACACGCTCTCTTGGAAACCTTTTTAAAAGTGAAACTCGTAGCAGTGCCAAAATAGGGGGATGGAAATTCTTTTGACAATAAAGAACTAAATTATGAAGGGAAATTTAACAGAGGAGATAAACCTACGGGGGCATTGTAGTGGGAATTGGAATAAGACAAAAAAGAACCGTTTTATGGCCACATTTCAAAATCCTTAATTTACCAAGGACTTTTTTATGCTCCAGTCTGTGTTGCTATCCGTTTGTGGATTTTTCCTGAATCAGCGGTTTTTAATGACGGTAAATTATTTTTGTTGACCATATATTAAAGACAACGGATTATGGAGTGAACGGCTTTGGGCCAATATTAAGCTCTAGATTCACCAGGAAAATTATTAGACTTTAGGAGAAAAGATAATTTGAGAAATCGACTATACAAGAAATTGACTTTCGTTCCTTTATATTGGAAGGAAATTACAATTATCCAATGGAGAAATAATTTCATTAATCGGTTTGGACGTAATCAAAGAATGAATTATTGCTCCAAAAGGGGCCAATAATTGGCTAATTAATGAGTTTTTTTATGTGCTCTCAAAGTCAAATAGATTTAGTGAAAATATTTCAGCCCCAACTGAATAGGGGCTATGACATTCAGGTTGTCTAAAGGACAGCTAATCAAGCAGTGCTTTTTATGTGCTCTAAAAGGCAAATTAATTTAATGAATTTAATGAAATTAATTTAATGAAAAGTAGTCAAAAGGGTGTATCAGCAATATCTTACAAACGGCTATCCATATCAATCTGAAACTTCGTGGGATCATGGGGGAGGTGTTCAGCTAAGGAAAAGGCAATATGTCCATGCTACTGCTTATACTAATACTACTACTACTACTGTTACTACCGTTTCTAAAACAACACTACTACTAATACTACTAACTACTGTTATAATACAAGCACTACTAAGGCTAAGGGTATGAAGGTGAAAATTTAACAGAATATTAAGGGGAATGTTGAAGTAAATCAAAACGAACAATGGGCATGCAGGTCGTCAAAAGCCCGTATCTTAGAATTGTCTTTGCCATTAATTCACTACTTTCAGGAAGTTCTTCGCGGGAAAATCAATTGACCAAAATGTAATATGTGCACGCTAATACAATCCCACTACCACTACTACTACTTTTACTATTACTCCAACTACTACTTTTATTGTAACTAATACTAAGGCTAAGAATATTAAGGTGAATATGTCAGAAAATGTTAAGGGGGAAGTTCAACTAAATTAAAACAGAATATGGACATAAAGGTTATCAAAGGGCATGCTACTACTGCTACTAGCACTAGTGCTACCACTGTTAGTACTACTATTAATAGAACTCCTACTATTACTACTGTGACAACTACTAAAACTAAGGTTAAGGGTATAAAGGTGAAAATTTAAGGAAATGTTGAGGGGAAGTTGAAAAGAATCAGAATATGCTGTGTGCATGAAAGTTGTCAAAAGGGCGCGTTAACAATATCTTAGGAACGGCTAGAAGTGTGAGCTTGAAACTTGCAGGGCTTTCTGGGGGGGGGGATGTTGCACCTACCGAAAGATAACCAAAGTAAAGTGCGAAGTAAGCACAGTGTGTTATTATTTTTTTTCCCCAGAGGCATTTTGATTGGGGGCAACCAGCCCCCTCTCACGTTTTTATGCGCTAAACACATCCAATC